>NW_019720704.1:85159-99441 GCF_002891405.2 Cryptotermes secundus
AGTTCTCATGCCCCTCTCTACCAGACACTAATTGCTCCACAATCACCCTCACCTATCATCTGGGGCTGGTACAATAGGCCAGAAGTGGCCGCAGTACAAGGGACTTAGTCCCACCCCACTAGCAATAAAAAAATTAACAAACTACATGCACTACAAGAGGAGCTAACACATTCAAAACAGAACACTGAATGACTTTAGAATTAACCATGTAAATCCATATCAAACCCTGCTTTCAAGGAGCACGAAATTGAATTACCAGGTAACAAAAATGTCGTCACATTCGCTACAGTTCTAATGCCAATCTCTACCAGAGCCAAACCCCTTCAGACATCAGACAATATCTACTCATGCGTTCTGCAGCTTCAGTCTGACGAACAATGGAATATTACGGCACGAAGCGACGTGGAGGACGGTAACCACACCATCCACAAGAAAACCACCCAGCAGTCATCAAGTAGCGAAAATTTATACTTCCCTGAAACGTCTGCAGTGACGACAGCCCCTAAACAATGCCCAAAATCTGGAGCTTCCCATTGGTTCTCGCTGTGCCCTAACAAAATATGGTTTGGATCCTGTTGTAATGTTTAAAGTAATTTAAAGTGTAGTAAAGCTTTTAATCTATGCGTGCTGCGGTCATCCCATCCTTACGCAGTCTCAGACCACGCCCTCTCATGCCATAATGGTGCTGGGAAATGTCTCGTCACTCCTGACTCCTCTCCCGTAAGTGCTAGCGTAACACTGGAGAGTTGCGTCAAAGAGAAACTGCAAATTGCGATTGTCATGGAAACAGCACGCTGACAGCAGCGACACGCAGAGTGTTTCAATTGCAGTAAATTCCGCCCACGGTATACGTTTGCCTTGAACCTTGACGAATTGATAATACGAACAATGAATAGAGATGGAACCGTTCCTCCTTTCAACATACCGCCGACACGCCGGCCGGGTAAGTGCTTCACATTCGTCCTCCAGCCTTCAGACAGGAGCGCTCTGTGATGTCGGGGCTATGCTACTGTTCGTACGCCGCGCGTGTGTGACAGCATCACCTACAGCAGGTGGGCTCTCGTGAGGTTTCATACGCTCACGGCGGTGCATGTGAAGATTACTGTACAATGCCGCAGTTTATTTGGGCCAAGAGGGGAGAACCCGCTACTTCCATCGTCAGAGTAGAAGAGGACGCCGAGTTTGAGGGAAAACGGAAAAGTTATAGGGGCCCTAAGCCCCGTGGGTCTGTAAGGAGGCACTTCCTCCAAAAGTCGGTAAACTGCTACCAGACCATATGTCTTCACGTAAGTAAGAGAGCATTCCTTATACGACGCTAATCTTTTTCCTGTCTTCCCTTTATGATTTATGGTTTACAGTCGAGGTCTCTGATGCAGAAACTTGTCACTATGCACAAGACCCCAAGCAAAGCGCATAGCCGTGTTTTCTTCCCAATACACAGTCGATATTGCACTAATTAAAGCAATCACTCCAGAACAAAATAAAGACACTGACTTATGAAAAACGCCCTAAAAAGAAAGATGCAGGTTTAGACGGGACCACGGATCTCCCAAACAATGACTGTCTCCCTAAACCACTGAAAACGTGGTCTTTGTAACAGAGATGCGGTGAGTTGATCGTGAAGCACGAACTGAATGTTTAATAAATACACAAAAATAAGACAACGTGTACATTTAGACCTATTAACATAAGTGATGTGATGTGATGAAAGAAAAAACAATGACACAGATACCTGAATAACATTATTCGCACCCTCTGGCTGGTATTCACGTTGGACCCAGTACTGATGCCTCATGGCAATAGTACTGGTAACTCCTGCGCTCTCTGACTTCAAAGAGACTCTACGGTCATAAGACGTAAATTATACGGTGAAAGGTACGGCGTCCTCGTGTAACTGGAGACAACAAAGGAAACTGTTAACAAGTCGGTAACGGACGTACTTTAGAAACAAAATAGGTCCAGTGTAACGAATGTCGGTTAATGGTGGACGGAGCGTGGCCGTGTGATTTAGGGCAGACTGGTTGTCAGGAAAACGACATACATTTTAGCACCCACTCGACACGTCCCTGCTCATGAGAAGCCTGTCTGCGTGCAGAGGTTGAAACACAGAAAGTACAGCTTTTTACACAAAACGACTGATAACCCAGTCTCAACATTTCACATTATGTAACGCGGAACGAATTGCAGAACCCTCTATATGCAAGAGCGGGGGGAGGGATTGAGGTGCTATGCTACAAACCGGGAGGTCGCGGGTTCAATTCCTGATGAGGTCACCTGATTTTTCAATTGACCTAATCCTTCCAGCCGCACTATGGCCCTGGGGTCGACTCAGCCTTTAACAAAAATGAATATCAGGAATCTTCCTGGGGGTAAAGGGAGACCGGCGCGTAACGCTGACATCCTTACCGCCATCTGTGAGCCGACTGTCTAGAAAATGTGGGACCCTCGACGTCTCACAACCCTATGGGCCTTCACGGCCTGTTACAGGGATAACTTTACTTTTTTACCGTTTACATGCATGGGGTTCGAAGCTGCGAATCACAGACCTCAACACATGGTGTGAGTAATGGCGGGCCGACCAATTGGCTGTCTGTATCTTTGGGTCGATAATTACTTAACTGTCGGTAGGGCTGATTGGTTGACTGACTGCCTGACTGGCTAACCCTCTTGTCTGTCAGAATTTCTGGCTGGTTGATGTTGTGCCTGGTTGCCTCATCTGGCTGACTGGGTGATCGTGTCCGTAACAAGGCCATATTCTTCATTATCCATACATTTCAAGATAATTTGCTGTAAAATCACACTTGTGACAGGCTGCTAATAGCACACAGAAGGCTGTATGAAGGAAGGACGAAACAATAAATTAACGAGATAGCCCTGTCACGACAGTGAGCAGGCCATTACGGGCGACTGGTTTCCGCCCTTCTAGTTCTTGAGCTCGTACATTACTGCGCTTCATAACGGGTAAAGAACAGGAACCAGAGAGTTGCATCATGCTACATTAAACAAAGCTGAGGGTACCTGTCAGGCCCAAGGTCCCTGTCACACTGAGGAACCAGGCATTAACCATTTCGAGCATCAAGTTAACTGAATATTTATAGCTTCAGTTCGTACCTCACAGGAAACACATTACGTCTCCGCTACAGAGCCCAACCGGTTAATGCTGTTCAGGGAAATAATCGCTGTTTACTGTGAGAATCATACGGAACACATAAATACACTGTGTGGGCAGAATGCAGAACTTTTATTTTAAAGCAGGTGGTACACACAGTAATCACTGTGCTTAAAAAGGTTCTGGGGAGCAGGAGTGAAGGAAGAAGTTGAACTATGTACATCCCTGCGCAATGTACCCACAATTTCGTGCCCCTGCAGAAACAAAGCGTGACGCAGCCGGAGGATGAACTGCCTGCAGAAACAGATGCGGAACTGTGACTCACCTTCGTACGAGATGAAACGGAAATCGGCGTGGATACAAGGCCACAGTGACGTCAGAGCCAGGACCAAAAGTAGATACCGGTGATGCTGAAGCGACATTTTCACCTCGCCAACTGGGTGGACCACCTGGCGAACAAGAGAGATCGACACCAATTAGTCGCAGACCTTCAGACACTTTAGGGTTGGTTTTCTATGTTGAACTTAAACATGATCTTGTTGGGTACAGACTAGGTGACTGCCATACTTACTTCTCTGCCATATCCATGAGGATTCCATATCAAACTTCTATATGCATTTCCTGTTTCACCAACAAAGTATGTAATACTCACAAGCGAGAACCAAGACAAAGACACCTTCCTACTGCATACAAATTGTTGTCTACATGCTGCACATATTCTTACTCTGAATCGACCGGTGTTGGTAAGGGAGACGCAGTGTGTGTGGGCGCTAGCAGCTGAATTTTTAAATGTCATTTAAATCACCTTTAGGCACAAAAGGGAATCCCGTGATACATTCGGGCAGCGTCCGTAGCGTTGGACACCCTTGAACTGCAATTTTTGAAGTAATAGTAAAAAAAGTAAAGCTAGCCCTGTAACAGGCCGTGAAGGCCCACAGGGCTGTGAGACGTTGAGGGTCCCACATTATCTAGACAATCGGCTCAAAGATGGCGGTAAGGTTGTCAGCCTTACGCGCCGGCCGCGCTTTACTCCCCAGGAAAATTATTTGATTAATTCCTGGTACTCATTTCTGTTAGAGGCTGAGTCGACCCCAGGGCCATAGTGCAGCTGGAAGGAATAGGTCAATTGAAAAAGAAATGCTGCTTTAACCTTCAGAGGACTTCAGGAGTGATGCGAACACTACAACAGCGGCGGAGATGTACGGAAGCTGAATTTGCTTAGCTCTTGGCGCAGTGGACCTAGGTACCACTTGCACCCCTTGTGCAGACTAATGTAACCACAAGACTTCTGGTCTCTCCGTTAGGGGAAACGCACAGACTGCGCCTGGTAAGGACAACGTGCTGAAAGGGCATCTAGGCTAACGGGCAGCAAGTAAAATGGAGACCAAAAGCTTCAAAATTTGTATTATTACGGTCTTCTGGAATGATACCGTATAATTTTATTCCGGAAGGACCTTGCAACTCCATCTTCCGGGTAGAAGCAGACGGAGGTAGCAAAAGTGCATTATTTCTTGATAACCTGGTATTGGCTCAGCTGATCAAGAAATTGCCCTACTTTTACTGAACCTGATATGCACTTTCGTGGTCACATGACCCCGTATTTATGCCGATCGAATCCCTGAAGTTAATTTTTAATATTATGCTTCTGTCTACATCTCTGGCTCTCGACTGGTTTCTTACCTTCGGATTTTTTCGGATTTTCCAACAAAACCTATCTCATCCTTTGTTTGATCACCCTAATACTGCCTGAAGAAAATCACGTGTTATGTAGTTCCTCATAACGCAGTTTTCTCCATTCAGCTGTTACCTCCAGTGTCTCGGGTGCAAATACCCTATATTTAGAATGTGACCTCATTGCGAGAAAACCAGCTTCATACCCATACACAGAAGTAAGTAAATTCTTTTTACGTCAGTCGTCAGCAGTAGGCGCGAGAGAAGCCATTACCGTGACCTAGCACTTCGAGGGGGGGACATGCAAGTGCTCGCTTCCTTGCACAAGCCGCCCCGGGAGGTCACGTCACAAACCTCACCTTGCCTCGCATCTCTCGGACTGACCTTCAATAAAGCATTTTTTTGCAGCTCCTGCAACGTGTACAAACTGGCGTGTGTCCGCCCGCCATTTCGGTTACGATATAAACAAACAAATCATGACGAACTCTTGAAAAGTAACGGATGTTTCACCTTAAGTGTATAGCACATATATATGATGTCTGCGAACAGGGATACTGAGCAGAATATTTCGAACTAAGGGATAACAATCATCTGCCCTTCTACTCCAGGTTTCAAAGTTTTCTACCGTGAAGATCGAGGCAGCAGGTTCCTTCGAAACGTCGGTAACCTTACTTATTTACCACAACTCACTCACTCATTCATGGAACTGAGCCCTTCTTGAGAAGCTGACAATTGTGCAGCTACTCAAGAACTGCCCAGCATTTTATGGAACCAGAAGGTTCATTACCGTGTTCACAAGAGCCCTCCACTGGTCCCTATCCTGAGCCATATCAATCCAATCCAATCCATACCATACCATACCATCCCATCCCATCTCTCTAAGATCCATTTTAATATTGTCCACCCACCTACGTCTTGGTTTTCCCAGTGGTCTCCTTCCTACCGGCTTTCCCACCAATATCCTATATGTATTCTTCCTCTCTCCCATTCGTACTACATGCCCTGCACACCTCATTCTCCTTGACTTGATCATTCTAATTATACTTGGCGAAGAGTACAAGTTATGAAGCTCCTCATTAGTTTTCTCCAACCTCCTGTCACATCATCTCTCTTCGGTCAACATATTCTCCTCAACACCCTGTTCTCAAACACCCTCAGTCTATGTTCCTCCCTTAATGTCAGAGACAAAGTTTCACACCCATACAGAACCACAGGCAAAATTATAGTTTTGTATATTCTAATTTTTATGTTTTTAGACAGCAGAGGAGAAGACAAAAGGTTCTGGACTCAATGGTAGCAAGCATTACCAGAGTTCAATCTCCTCTTAATTTCCTCCTGAATTAGGTTTTGATTTGTTATAGTCGTTCCCAAATATCTGAACTGTGCCACATCTTCAAAAAATCTGTTACATATTCTTATGTCATGATTTCGCCCTGCATTTTGGTGACGAGACAGTAAAATATACTTAGCTTTCTCTGTGTTTACTTCTAGACCTACTTCATACGCCCCCCCCCCCTGAATCCAAAGTCTCACGAAACGCTGAGCCTTATAATGTTAACGATACGAACAGTCTCGACACCGATAGCGTCGTTAAACTGGTACTTATGTCTGCCATTGTGCTTGAATAGGTTGGCCGGAACCGACGGTGCTGTATCCGTAAAGAGAGGCTGACGCTTTGTTTCCAGTTTGTGCGTACACTGACCTGAGCTGCTACAATTTATTGCGTTGAGTGAAGCCACCAGCCACCGTAATCTGTCCGACTTCCCAGAGACACTACAACACTACACCCCCCAGACATGTCTAATAAAGTAGCTTTCCACAACTTGAGGAACGGAGAAATGTTCTTTCCCGAGAAGCACTCAAGTCTGAAAGTTATCAACTGCAGTGACAGACGCAGCGTGATAAATACACGGAATTATATTTCATGGTTTTGTGCGTGTTACAGTTCTCTTTGTCAGTGTCAGCTGATCTCTCGGGGCACGTGCCCCTCTCAGAGTGGGGCTTCGCCTCACACGTGGTCCGCGCCTGACACAGCCATCACCGGCGGCATATCATGTACAGTTTGAAACAAAGTTCATGTCCTCCTCGCAAGACCGTGACTGTGATGTTTTTACGAAGGCTACCTACCTCACTACACGACCGATTTCCTGTTGTTGGGGACCCAGGGGTAATCAAAAAGTGGGAACCCTTATCACTAATAACATTTGGGTTACGGAAACTATTCCTATTTATTTCTTATACTATGAATATATAAGGGGTTGGCCTTCTTGGCCCTTGCACCGCGACCTACAGTGATCTACTGTGCTTAATTTATACTATGTAAACATACAAACTAACTTATTGTGACTTCACAGAAGCAGATGTCTCAATAAAATTTGTGCAATTTTTTCCCATTTTGTGAGGCCCGGGGCGACGGCCCCGGTGCCATATCCCAGAGGGAACTCCATTTCGAATAACCCTGCCACAGAATGGAAACTAATGTAACCGTTTTCTACTACAGACCCGAATATGTCACCTCATACGTATTTAGGTGAGAGTTTCGGCGTGCAGCCATGTTCCACTATTAAAACACACAAATAAACTCGTTTAACTACTAACATTGTTCTAATCTGCGGAACCGCAATACGCTTGAAATGAGAGGAACTTTCATCATGGGGTAAGATTACTTAATAAATACAAGCTGAGAGAGGAGTTGTCTACATCCTGCCTGCAATTATCAGTACAGCTGACATGAAGCATCAACACCGGGCTAACACGAGCAGCTTCTCCTGCCAGAAAATGCCACAACGCCTAAGCACATATAAATACTCATAATATACAACAACCCAGTTCGCTCCTCACAGGAAACCCATTATGTCTACGCTACAAAGCCCAGCCGGTTAATACTGTTTAGGGAAATAATCGCTGTTTATTGTGAGAATCATACGGAACACATAAATACACTGTGTGGGTAGAATGCAGCATATATAAATTCAGTTCGTACCTCACAGAAAACACATTATGTTTCCGTTACAAAGCCCAACCGGTTAATGCTGTTTAGAGAAATAATCGCTGTTTATTGTGAGAATCAGATGGAACACATAAGTACACTGTGTGGGTAGAATGCAGCATATATAAATTCAGTTCGTACCTCACAGAAAACACATTATGTTTCCGTTACAAAGCCCAACCGGTTAATGCTGTTTAGAGAAATAATCGCTGTTTATTGTGAGAATCATACGGAACACATAAATACACTGTGTGGGTAGAATGCAGTATATATAAATTCAGTCCGTACCTCACAGGAAACACATTACGTCTCCGCTACAAAGCCCAACCGGTTAATGCTGTTTAGGGAAATAATCGCTGTATATTGTGAGAATCGTACGGAACACATAAATACACTATGTGGGAAAAATATAGTTTCTATTGTTGCAGTAGGTGGTACGTAGAGTTACCACTGTTCTTTCAAGAGTTAAAGCTATTTACTTGGATTCTGTCCATCATTCTACTTTTATATAAAGTCACGTTTCCGAAATATTGGTTGCATTCCGTCTTGTGGTGAGAGAGGATACGTTCAAGGTCCCAGTGTGTTGGGGTCCCAGACAACGACTACGCTTATGCCCTGGATTTAATCTCGTAACAATTTTAAACTTACACATTTTCCTGGGACATCATGCATCTACCCTGACAGTTACTTCAGTACACTTCACGATGCACTCCGAAAGCTGTTTTGTTTGGAGTGTTATTCTGACAATTCAGCTGCCGCTAACACTTGTCACTGGGATGCAAATTGTCCGCCATTTCCCTACTGCAGCAACACTTCTCAGCACTCGTACTCCAGTGATCCAACCCTAATGTTCATAACCGTGTTCACATAAGCCAGGTTCCGTATCTCATCGTGGACGCCCCCCCCCCACATACACATCCCTTTACTTTTGAGATGCATTAGAGTTTAGAAAACCTAGGTCTACCAAGCTGTCTATTTAGATTTCGCGATTAGTTTCACCTTGAATACACTTTGTACACAGTTCTAAATCAGGAACAGGCATTTCTTGTCTGACGGGCATAATGCATTTAAATAATTCATACTTAATGGAATGTTAACCGCGGCCCACGTACCACAAGTTATCTTAAGTCTTGCTGTAGCATTTAGAAGGCCACGTGTGTTTGCTGAACACAAGATGGGCGTGATCCGGAGTAGCAAACAACATGGCGGAGCAGATACGGCATGGAGGGTCAATAGGAGGGAACCATTGCTTTGTAATTTCACTTTATAATTATCCGCGTTCTTATTCGAAACGGTGCTGTTTCGGGACACATGCTGCATCCATCTTCAGGGTCTACGGATGTAAAGCGCGGCGACTGACACCCGGTGAGCCCCACAGGGGCAGTGGACAAAGGAATGTTATCAGAACGGCTTCTCCTCCCGTGTGTGTGTTGGTCCAAACTTTACATACGTATGATCAGTCACTCACCCTACTCCGACCCTGAAGATGGAGGTAGTATGTACTTCCGAAATATCGGCAACATTGCCTCCATCCACATGATACAAAGACGCAAGAACGCAATACTATTCAGACTTTACTTTAGGGGGGAAATTATCGAGGACACAGTTACAGAGCAGCCTATACACCATCCCTTCTTCTCATAAGAAAGCCTTCATGTTTCCATTTCTGCCCCTGAAGACTGTAACTGCTACATATCAGCCCCTGCTGATAGCGTCAGCGGGCAGCACGCTCGCACTTGTCTGATAACTATCGGGTTTGACTTGGCTCGGAAATTATCAGTGCATGTCTGTGAGCAAGACTCGAACAACGTCCTTTTGCTTTTAGCCCGTACTCTATGATCTGTCCTACAGAGAGTGTGTGTGCGTGTGTATATAGCTTCTGCGTACTTTATTCAGAACAAAAATGAACAGAAATGCGGCACATGAGGTACTAAGGATAGGCAGAGAAAAATACCAAGTGTATACTTCTTTGTAACGTAGTCGATTCGAGGCTTTCACAAAGGTGAAGTTTCAAAACGAGGTCTTCTCGGTTATGACACCGAATAGTCTGCTGGCGGGTATCGCTGTTTCGGGAAACACAGTGCCTCCATCTTCAGGATGGCCATCTCCAGGCGACATAAACAATAAACACGCCTATCGTTACGGGTTCCATCCTTTAGCGATTGTTTTCGAGGACTAAATATCTAAATAGCAAAAATTTGGCTCGTACCTCTCAGGAAGCACATTACGTCTCTGCTACAAAGCCCAACCTATTAATGCTGTTTAGGGAAATAATCGCTGTTTATTGTGAGAACCGTACGGAACACACAAATACACTGTGTGGGCAGAATGCAGTATATATAAATTCAGTCCGTACCTCACTGGAAACACATTATGTCTCCGCTACAAAGCCCAACCGTTTAATGCTGTTTAGGGAAATAATCGCTGTTTATTGTGCGAACCATACGGAACACATAAATACACTGTGTGGGCAGAATGCAGAGATTTTATTAATTTTATAGCAGGTGGCTGCCAATTTGCCTGAAAGCTTAAATTGCTATTTCGTATTTTCGACCACAACGCCATGACAACTGTGTGGTTTCAAATATGGTATGAAATCAGTAGGTCTGTTGAGTGGAATATTTCCACAGGTTTGTCACATACAGTGTGTCGTAAACAGGTAGAACAATTATCAAATATGGTTATAGAGTATACATGTAACTTTGCGTTGAAGTTACTTTTATGCAAAATTGAAAATAACATTGAAAACTGCATGTGAATGCTTGAGTCGTCCTTTTATCCCGAAGATGGTAGCAGCATCTTCCTCCGAAACATAACTATATACCAGACTACACCGTATCATAGCCCGGAAGACCACAACGTGGATAAAATGCCATGGAACCAATAAACACATTCTGTATAAAGAGTACGGTCCTCTGGGCTGTGACGCCGTATACTTTGTAATTCCCATGACCTATTCGCTCAGGTCGCCGCCTGTATATGCTGGGGTCTTGCTTGACTTATTCTTCGCCCTTGAAGATGGAGGTGATATATTCCTCCGAAACGTCGAACTCTGCTAACTATAACCCAGTCCCAGTCACCGCCATCACAACCTCAGAATCATCTCTTACAGAATTTGGCCACTCATGGTACGCTACTTAATACCACTGAGGAAGTAGACAAACTGGTTAATCAAGAGCGCGAAGGAGACTTGGCGCCAGCGCAATACGGTGCCCGCTACCCACTAAACAGGAGTTTTTGGAATTTGAAAGCGGAGGCGTTCGGGCGGCGCCAAGTGTCAGTGCGGCGTGTGTGGGCCCCTCCACGGGAGAGACAGTCGATCCTCGACCTTGGTCCAGGCCTGCGAGTCGCACTGGCCTTGTTTACCTTCAGGCCTCTTGCAGCTCGACAAGCTTGTCTCAGCAGAGGTGAAGAGGCCGCCCGTGAGGTCAGCTCTGCGCATGTCGGACGCACTGGCCTCCCACCTACATCACGCACGCAAAATCACTGGACCCATCTCTTCACGCCAGCGACATTGCAGACCTTACTGGGAATGTTCGTGTTTCACCTCAAGTCTCTCTACGTAAACGTCACGACAGATTTCTTTGGCACCCAACAGGTACTCTGCCAGTAATTGCCTGGAGGGACAGTCGGTCTCCGAGACATGATAGGAACTCGGAACCTCCTAAATATGAAGGAGCGCTACAGGTCTACGAGACATGATAGGAACTCAGAACCTCTTAAATATGAAGGAGCGCTACAGGTCTACGAGACACGATAGGAACTCAGAACCTCTTAAATATGAAGGAGCGCTACAGGTCTCCGAGACATGATAGGAACTCGGAACCTCCTAAATATGAAGGAGCGCTACACTCGACCGTGGCGGTCGGTGTAACTAGTAATGAAGAATAAAGCAATCGGAACAACAGAACTGTCATGGCCAACATGCGTGTGACGTTGGAAAGCCATTTTCACGACACTCCGCCATGGATCCTTATTTTGAGCTAGATTAATCAAATCCGCGCCTTCCCACCCTAATTCTTTGAGATGCGTTTTAATATTATGCTTTCATCTATCCCTAGATTTTCCAAATGATCTCTCGAATTCAGATGTTCTCACCAAAACTTCTCATGCATTTCTCATCTCTCCGATGCGTGCCGTGTGCCCTCCACATTTCATTCTCCTCGATCTGTCCAACCTAACAATATCTCAAAAGCTTCTCGTTAAGGAATTATCTCCTTTTCGCTCTTAAGTCCAAATACTCTCCTCGGCACTCACTTCTCAAAACACCCTATACTTAAGGACCTATGTGCAGCACAGTTAAGTATCGTCCAATCCGTTCGTCGGCTATAATAGGGCAGCTAAGAGGCATCTGTTGAAACGTCCAATTTGAGGTTCACACCTCGGCAGCTGAGAACACGACGCTCTTCAGGGTTGTAACGTCGTGTCGTTCGGAGAGATCCAGACGTTTCGAAGGAATATATCACCTCTGTTTTCAGGGTCAAAGAAATAAACGAAGCAAGCATATATCAATAAACAGATTTTCTCGACCTCACCGCCAGCTGTGAGCAGACTCTAGAAAATGTGGGAGCCTCGACGTCTCACAACCCTATGGGCCTCCACGGCCTGTTACAGAGAACAGATTTTCTTTAGCACGATGTGTGTATGTCCGTCAGTCCGTCTGTCACGCTCGCTGAATTGACCTGCCTGACTGTACTGGGTAATGAAAGGGAACAGGCCGGTGTCGCCGAGCTGGAAGGTTCGGACAGGGAGCACCAGCAGTGGATATGTGGGCACGGGGAGATGTCGATCCTTCAGGACTCAAGAGCTTCAGGTGGGGGGGGGGGGGGAGGGGAAAGNGGGGGGGGGGGCAAAGGTAAAGCTGTCGCTGCCGTACTGACATTTCTGAATAAACGGAACTGAGTTCATATTGTAACGTGCAGACTCCGGACACAGCGCGAGGTAACTGAACCGCAGTCATGGCGAGATGAAAACAGATTTGCCAGTGGCCCTGTGGAAACACGTTATGTACAGTGAGTGGTCATACTCCAGCTTTTATTGTTAAAGCAAGGGGTACACATTTATTAACACTTTGCTCTAAGTGTTAAGGTAATATCTCAAATCTGTACACAACCAAATCAGAAACACGTGACTTCATAGTGCTAGAATTCCGTAACATGTAGATCCACTGCCAAGTAACAGCTGTGTAAACACGAGACAGTACGAGAGCCGTTGCTAGGGAACAACTCTGTGGACACGGTGTTTCCCCGGCAACGACAGAACACGCAATAATGGAAGAGACGTTTTCTGTGCGGTACGTGCAGGGGCTATATAACGAGGTACATATAGTTGTGACTCTGCTCTCAGAGACACATCTCAAACCCCATGAGAGGTTCATTCCAAAATTATTACTTCTGTCGGAGTGACCGCTTCCCGGGAAGAAAAGGCATTCTCCATAACCACAGACCTATGTTACACGTGCGATATGTAGACTTGACAAGGGCAAAGCTTGGCTCTGGTCGTGGCTTAATGTATGGTATTACTCAGGTATATTTCTGGAGTAACTGAAGAAAAGCAACAAAGATCTGTCCGGATGGTTGGTGTCCCGGAGAAAATTCTAAGTTGGTACCTTCCAAATAAACGTTGGTGGTAGAACCACCTTTAACCCTTTTCGCCACATTAAACTGTATGAAATAAGTTCCTCTTTGAGAAGCTAACAGTCGCTCAACCAATCATTCTCCACCTTCTCTGAACCCGAATGCTATATTGCTGTATCACAGCTTCATACGCGTACTTGGAAAGGCAGATAAGTGGAGGGCGCGTCCTTGCTCGTGGACACGTGTGTACGGCTTGCATCTGATAACGGCCGGAGAGCAATGTGAACATCAGCACATGGAGATCGCAACGCGACGACATCTTGTGTGAGGCGGAGAGTCGCTCATCCACACTTCGCCAACAGGTTCCATAAAGATACTCAGATGCTCCAACATTCGTACCCCATAAAGCACACTGGTAACCATGTGTGTATCACCTCCTTATCATTTCGGGCACACAGTGTATTTACGTATTTCGTGTGATTCTCACAAACAGCATTAACCGGATGATCTTCCTTATGGAAGCCACATCAGGTATAGGAAATACAAGGAAGCGGCCCATATGGCATGCTCGGCCAACCCAATTAGCCAACCCAGTTTGGACTTTTCTCCCATTTGGATCTCCATTATCAGCAATGAAGTCACCAATTCACATAGAAGATCTGTATGACGTGATATATGTTTTTATTGATTTCTATTAGGTTCTAAATTAGATAGACGCGATTTACTCCATTGTTGACGCTAGTTAGACACTATTAGTTTTTTACTAGTTCTCCTTTCTATTCCATGCCGTGGGGTCATGGACCTGGTTATTAGTTTGGTTTCGTGACATAAATTTCTACGGCTCTATCTATCCTGGTTCCACGCTTGTATGTGTTTGGTACAATTTGTTATGTATATTTTTCTTATTAGCTCTCATGGACTTAGCCTGGTCTCAGGT
>NW_019720704.1:101348-103070 GCF_002891405.2 Cryptotermes secundus
TAATGACTTATGCTAGTCCCGCCTGGGAGTTTGCGGCAGACACTCATCTATTGAAATTGCAGCGCCTGCAAAACAAGGTTCTCCGCACGATTGGCAATTTTCCAAGGCGCACACCGGTCCGCGATTTGCACATGGCATTCAAAATCCCGTACGTATATGATTACATAACAAAATTATGCAGGCAACAAGCAGAAGTCATACAAAATCATGATAATGAGAATGTTCGCAACATCGGACAAGGCGAAGCCCGACACAGAAAGTATAAGAGGCTTAAACTTGGCGGCGGTCAGGCATACGACCGTTCAAGTGACTAGACTGCCGTGGTAGCAAATACTACTAGGATATATATGTATATATATGAAAGGGCATAATCCGCTGTACCTAGCCTGGACTGACAGAGGCTGTGTATATATTGTACATAGAAGTAAGGATTAAGTGTGTATTTGTAAATGGATGTAAATACAGACAATAGACTTAATACAGACTGACTGACAGATGACAGACCCGACCTCTCGTCAGAGAGGGCGCTACACATAGACAGGACAGTAACTTTCATTGAAAAGAAATATCTGGTCATGAGCCCCAGCTGGGGCTCGACACCAAGACCGACAGACTGACTGACCGTCAGTTGTAACATGACCTGACCTGACCTGACCTGACCTCGGTTCTCCATTCATTGAGGGATTAAGGGACCTAATAGGATAGGTGCTTTTCCTCATCTCAGGACGGAACCAGATCCAGTTTCCGAAACGTCGTGTTTTTCTTAGTTATCTTAAAAACCAGGACGATGGATAAAGTCCGAAAACCCAATATCTCTGTGTGTTACACACCATCGTCGCAATCCTATAGTAACTCTCTTATGGAATGTTTCCTGTGAGGTACGAACTTAATTTTTAAATCCAATGTAAATGAAATTCAGCCTTCAAAACGTTACATCAGCGGATGGCGTACCTGTAACGCTCTAGACTCGTATTCTCGAGGTACTTTGTTCGAATCACTGCAGACAGCAAATGTCCTGACTGTGGCTTTTCATTTCTTCCTTCAGTTACTCCATGCAAATGCCGTGACAATACCTCGCTTAAGACACTGCCTTCCATATCATGTTCAATGCATCATTCGTGTACCAACATAAAATCCAAACACATTAATCTAGCTACTGACAGTGGTGCAAAATAATTCACCCCCCCCCCAACACACTCAGATTCATATAATGGGCTAAATCTGACATCACAAGGAAATCTTGAGGTGGGGTGAGTCAATATAGTTACTAAGAATGGGTACACATTCGAAGTGCGATGCAGGAATTCCAGTCACTGTACAGCTATGGGCGCGCGTACACCCCCTCCTCCAGACACAGCAACATCACAGTTCAATCGTCCCGGAGCTGTGCAATGGGCGGAATCCATTTGTCCGGATTACTGAAGAACTGCCCTGCACTTACAGGTCGACAGAAGCAAATCATGACACCCTCTACAGGCTATTAAATGGTATAATTACGGGGAACTATGCCCTCACTGCGGAACACGGCGCCCGAGTAAAGTGTCTGAGGGTGGAGCTCGCATCAGGGGCGGTCCGCGTGTGGTAGTACTGCCAGACGGGGTATATCGCCCCCGTATCAACGGGCCGAAGCTGAATAAAGCTGAACTGTCTGTGTGCTCCACGTCATGAAGACTATTTCTGGTGGGTCGCTTCACGGCGTTGTCAGTAGCTAAGCTATACATA
>NW_019720704.1:103091-156657 GCF_002891405.2 Cryptotermes secundus
TGTGTGTGTGTGTGTGTGTGTGTGTGCTGTCGAAACGTTAAGATGACAGAGAAATGAATTTGAAAGGATCTTGAAGGAAGAGGTTGTGGCCTAATCGAGACAATAGCCCGGTACTTGCCTGGAGGGACTGACGAAAACCACAAAAATTCTAGGTTACCATAGCCAGTGTCCTGACCGACATTCGAACGGAACACCTCCCGAACATGAGTCCAGGCACCGCAATGCCAATCCGCTAGGCACATTTTCACAGACATTTTAGGTCTCTTCGAGTCTTCCCTCAGTGAACGATGAGGGCACTGCGTGAACCATCAGCTTCTCAGTTCGTTTAGTGTGAGAATCATATGAACACGCTATGGGCAAATGTGAAGCTTCTGCTGATTTGAAAATAGGTGGTATATATATTTAACGCTGAGTTTTAAAGGGATATTGAAATCTTACGAGGTTACAAGAAACAGTAAATACGGGTTAATTATGACACCGGCCTCACACTGGCTCCGTCGCGCCACTGACCGCCTCCCCCCCGCCTCCGCTCAGTGGAACCATTTCACTGCGTCACAACAGATGTTTTCTTTTTCGGCCCAAACTCACGCATCTTAACAATCACAATACTGAAACGTGCAGAGCAGAATCGATCCGACGTTTAGACACAGTTTGTAACGTCGCCTGACAGCCACTTGCGACCAGGGGTGTAGAAACATGCGATTTTGTACTCAAGTGGCGAGCGAGCGTCTAATCCAGCCGATTACGTTATGCAATTTCCATGTGTGGGCTGGAAGTCTGAGAACTTCAGCCTCAATGAAAGCTCAGCGTTTCGGCAGACGAAGCTCTGAAAACGGGGAATCTGACGACGCACTTAAGTCAAAACTGAATACAATCTCAAGGTCTGAAACGATAATATTTTATTTACTGGCTTATGTTTCATTTAGCGATGCTGTGAACTGCTAAAACCATATAGCAGACGTGGCCAAACTGTGGTTCGCGAGCCGCATTATCCGTTATTGGGGCTGAAGAAAAAATATATTAGTCCCTTTTTCGAAAATGGATTACATACTGGTGCGTCCCTAAACACCTTCGCCGTTTAACCCAAGTCTCTTTGCTGCTCCTGGACTTCCGAAAATTGTCATATGCGACCTCGATGTTCAGTGAGTTTGGCCACCCCTGCTACATGGCGTCATTGTGTGTTGATTAATGAATATTGGCTTGGAAAACATTTGGGATGAAGTAGTTGTTTCCTAACTACAGGTCAATGTCTGTATTCAGTTGGAGGGACGGAGACAAACACAAAAACCTGCCCATAATCTTACAGAATTTAGACATGCATTTGTTTACTTGAGCGCCCTCATATTCAGAGCATCTGTTGACATGGACTCACATAACAATGAATTTTCTTCTCTGATAGGTTGAAAGCCACTCGGTACTTTTGTGCCGCTTCTTTCACGTCCGATGCGATAATCTCGGATACATTTTACAGTCCATGGCCACCCTGAACGTGACATCATCATTAACACACTTTCGCCCTTTCGCATCTTTTCACAGATCTGTAAGCTTTGCCCTGGCTCACACAATTGTCTAGACATCAAACTGTCATCCTTCCGTAAGCGTCGCCAGTTTCCACAGCCTCTGATCTCAAAAACAGGATCAAAGATTACTTTTCGTCTTGGATATACAATATCACATTTCTGTCTTACCTTCTCCCACAGGCCTGCTAATCTCCCCCCCCCCGTTGCGTACGGGGTGACAGATCTCAATGCGCATTAGCAAGTGACCACCAAACTTGTCAGTTACTTACATCTTTGATAAGAACTCATTTCTGCACGTTTTAGTGTGCACATTAGGCGGGAGCGTGACTTCGCGCTGTGCTCGAAAACTTTCATTTATTGCAAGTCGATGTCGAAGCTGAAATTTTATGAAAAAACTTACACAGTTCACGACGACTTTCATCACTAAGCATTATCCCATTCAAACCAGATGCTGAGTCTGCGCTGTTTTACCGCGGTGCGTCCAAACGTTCGGATGCATATGCAGAAACTGGTGCATTATCGATAACACTGCTCACACAGTTCTTCGCAGATGTTCTAGTAAGATGAGAAGGTAAGGCCGCGCCATAGCTCAAGCGGTTAGTCGCTGGCTTCCCACCGCGGCGGCCCGGGTTCGATCCCGAGTCTGGTCAAGTGGGATTTGTGGTGGACAAAGTGGCGCTGGGGCAGGCTTTCTCCGAGTACTTCGGTTTCCCCTGCCAATCTTCAATCCACCAATTGCTCCACAATCACCCTCACCTATCATCTGGGGCTGATACAATAGGCCAGAAGTAGTCGCAGAACAGGGGACTTAGTCCCACCCCACTAGCAATAAAAAAAAAGATGAGAAGGTAAAGTTGTCCCTGTGCTTAATTAAACACCACGCCATGAAGACGTATGGGGGAGCTGAAGTATAGCTCCACCATTCTTGACCTCGGCACTGCAGAGAGAACGGTCAGCTTCACGACCCGGCCGTTTTAAATCCGCGGAATGCTCCTACAGTACCAACTGGATACGACTCTGGGTAGGCCCCACAGCCGACCTGGACACTGTGGAGAAAAGAAGATTTTGCATCTACCGGGAATCGAACCCTGGTCGTCCAGACCGTTACTGCGACTCCTAATGTTCTCTTGAACACTACGTGCACATACTTGATCCGTCCGTCCTCGTTTCTTGCAAGACGCTGATTTACCATACTGCAATAACGTCACGTGACATCGTCGGAGAAATCAGGTCGGACTTGAACGATTGTGAAACTGTTGTCCAGCGATTTACGAATATACCGAAACATCTGATGTGAGGAATGGCGGTAATACTGATATTTCGGGAGGAAAATTCGTCTTGATAATTTGGCTGTACGAGTATAACGAAATGACTTGTCAAAATATGTAGCCTCGGAGGTCATGAGGTCATTGCCATTCATCAGAGTCCATCAGACTCGTGTCCACACAAACACAGCGTTATCAGAAAGCGTAAGTATAAATTCGAACGTTTGGGAACGACAGTAACAAATCATACGGTACACAAACATTATAGGGACAAAATGGCAGAAACATAGTACTTAAGATTAAAGCATATGGTAAATATGGTTACCGCACTGCTTGTTTACACTGTCTAGACGAATGGAAAACCCTGTTAAGGGTTAAATT
Organism: Cryptotermes secundus; assembly: GCF_002891405.2. Lineage (NCBI taxonomy): Eukaryota > Metazoa > Arthropoda > Insecta > Blattodea > Kalotermitidae > Cryptotermes > Cryptotermes secundus. The sequence continues at coordinate 106,258 of NW_019720704.1, forward strand.
TCTTTTACGCAATACATAAAAATCCAGCCCGTACCCCACAGGAAACACATTACGTCTCCATAAAAAAAAGCCTGGCCGGTTAATGCTGTTTAGGGAAACACTCGCTGTTAGTTGTGAGAACCATACATAAATACACTGTCAAAGTCAGAGTCGAAGTCACATTGCAACTGACGGTCAGTCAGTCAATCAATCTTGATGTCGAGCCCAATCTGAAGCTCATGACCAGATATGTATTACTGACTGACAGTTTGGGTCTTGCTATTGTGGGGCGCCCTCTCTGGCGAGAGGACGTGTCTGTCTTTTGCCAGAGTCATTGTCTGTGGTAGTAAGTCATTTGTCATAATGTAAATGATATTTACATTTTATATGTTAAAGAAGATAGGCAGAATACAGTACATATATATATAAATTCAGTCCGTACCTCACAGGAAACACATTACGTCTCCTATGCAAAGCCCAACCGGTTAATGCTGTTTAGGGAAACACTCGCTGTTAGTTGTGAGAATCATACATAAATACACTGTCAAAGTCAGAGTCAAAGTCACATTGCAACTGACGGTCAGTCAGTCAATCAATCTTGATGTCGAGCCCAATCTGAAGCTCATGACCAGATATGTATTACTGACTGACAGTTTGGGTCTTGCTATTGTGGGGCGCCCTCTCTGGCGAGAGGACGTGTCTGTCTTTTGCCAGAGTCATTGTCTGTGGTAGTAAGTCATTTGTCATAATGTAAATGATATTTACATTTTATATGTTAAAGAAGATAGGCAGAATACAGTACATATATATATAAATTCAGTCCGTACCTCACAGGAAACACATTACGTCTCCTATGCAAAGCCCAACCGGTTAATGCTGTTTAGGGAAATAATCGCTGTTTATTGTGAGAACCGTACGGAGCACATAAATACACCGTGTGGGGGAGAATGTAGGGTTTTAGTGTGTTAAAGCAGGTGGTACATATAGTAAACACGACACTGGTTAATCTCCAGGTAAACGCCGTATAGAACACGAACATTCAAGTGTATTTAAGGACGAACATCTTGCTTCCGGTAATTTGGATGACGTAGTTTCAGGAACAAGAGTTTGAAAAGCGAACCAAAGGCATGGGAAGACATCCTGACGAATGCCTTCCAAGAATAGTCGACACTTTACCTCCCAGGTGCTCTTCACACGTACTACACGATGCGCTGCTAATATTAACACGCCTCCGAGTGGGTCCTCCGAGGAGACGAGGCTCTCTCGACATGAGTGTTGTCTGCACACGAGTGGACGAGAAGTGTGCGAGGTATTCATAAAACAGCTTCCCATTGGTCTGCCGCTGCATTGCTGTCACCGGTGTAAGGCGACGCATTCGATTAAAGGGAATGAAAGATAGCAAAATGTAAAAACCGAGGACAGAAATTCCACCAGAAACACTCTAAATGAAGTCCAAAATTATGAAATATGTGTGTGCTGCTTACTCTCGAATCATTTACCGAGGCTGATCCAACTACGTGCTGTCAATGGTGGTGCAGAGGTGGCGGTAGTGGCCTATTACACAGGACTGACCAGACATTCGCTTTGAGGGACAGAGAAGCCCAAGTCAGGAGGGCCAATGGAGCGGTCACGACACGAAGCGGGCATCCCGGAGCGTGGTGAATACCGAAGTTGAGACCTGATGCGTTCACAGCGACTGGCAATAATTTCCTGCTATTCGCATTCAAAGCAGATCGGGCCGGTATTTAAGTTAGCCTGTAAGCAATATTGGTGTCAAGGGTTGAAACCGCAGACTGACGCGGACTTTGTTCTCCGGTTAGTTGGTTCATTACACGGCTCAAACAACGAAACGTGTCGCTTTTAGTTGCGGTTTACTTTACGACGCTGCCAGCATGTTAAGCGGTTGACCTAACCGAGGTACAAACCCGGCATTTTTCTGGAAGGGCTGAAAGAAAGCCAAGGTAACTCTCAGCCAGGATGGCCAATGTTCCGGCCGAGATTCGAACCGAAGACCTCCCGAATACTAGTCTAAAGCGTTACTCCTACTTCGCCATCCAGCTCGGTTCTTGATTATTAATCCTATGCTTAATTTAACATTAGACACAAAACGACCAGAAAATGGTGCGCGCCCTACACTTAGCACAAACTCAGGGGGTGCGAGAATAGGGTGCTGGGGGGAATATCTGGATCCAAGAGGGAAGACGTGACAGAAGAATGGGGAATACTGCATAATGAGGGGCTTCATAATTTGTACTCTTCGCTCAGTATTCATCAGAACATCAATCAAAGTCTGCAATATGTTAACAGATGGGCCAGTGGTCCATACCTCGAGAGAGAGCTGTCCCTTTAACGAAATAAACAAAAACAAAAGAAAAAGGAACGAAAGTTTTGGCACACGAAGCTGTTTTCTAACAGTTCACAAGGTGAGGTTGGCAAGACAATTGTGACGTCATAGTTTCCGACAGTTTGCCGACCTCATCTCGGACAGGCGGGCTTCTGCTGCAAACATACGGAACTGCCCAATCCTCTTGTCCGGCGAATCACTTGTGTAGCACGGGAGCGGCTGAAGTGAAGAGATGCATAGATCATCCCTGAAGAAGTTTCTCTTTATTTAAAGTCGCTGTCAGTAGCTGCAGGATGGAATGATGGGATGATCAGAAAATGAGCTGGACGCCACGATGGTCTAATTCAAGATACAATGAAAGCATCCGTCTGGAGACACCGAGAAAATCAACGAAACGCTTCATTCAGAATATCCGGCATTTCAACATGGCACCTCCCGAAAATGGAGGAGTGCTGTCCACTGTAAGATTGCCTCGATGTCGGGAGAAGCTGCTGCACAATGACTGCGTTGCAGCGAAACTTAAAAAGTGGAATTAGTGACAGCTGCTTCAATGTTTCCTCTTCAGTCCGACAGAGGTAAAAATTCGGCTACAGCGTCCAGACTGGATCAGAGGCCCAGACGGTCGCGTACCGCGAGCTCTTTCTTTGAAGGTGTAAGTGCCTGGAAAGTGTCTGTCTGGTGCAGAGGTTACGAATGAGTGGCTCTTTACTTCCACTCCCGTATACGTCCTTAAGGAGCGCAAACGCAAAGGAAGAATTTCACTTTACCTCGTATTTCTGATTCAAGCGACTATATATATAGTGGCAGACAAATTTATAAGGATTGGCGATACCACGCAAGAATTCATTGTTCTTTATTCTAAGCCCTTATAGTACGGTGGTAGCTCTAAATACCTACCGCCTTCACACTTCACCCGGCTCTTCATTCTGCCCACAGTGTATTTATGTGTTCCGCATGGTTCTCACAATAAACAGCGATTATTTCACTAAACAGCATTAACCGGTTGGGCTTTGTAGCGGAGACGTAATGTGTTTCCTGTGAGGTACGAACTGAATTTATATATACTGCATACTGCCCGCACAGTGTATTTATGTGTTCCGTATGGTTCTCACAGTAAACAGCGATTATTCCCCTAAACAGTATTAACCGGCTGGGCTTTGTAGCGGAGACGTAATGTGTTTCCTGTGAAGTACGAATTGAGTTCTTATGCATCATTTAGTGTTTCTCCCGCCAGTGAAATATGATCACCAAGCCGTGTGGGGCTGGAACCTGGACCGGATATCAAAGTTGGGCCTCCAAGCTGACCCTGATACCGTAGTCTGTTTAAACCAGTTGAATATTCATGCGCCATCCCTTTCTTTCTTCATACGGGAATCGTCAACTCGCTTGTGTCCCCCCGTCGTCTCGTTCTTGCGGTCCGCCTTGTAGGTCAATCACATCTCTCCTAATTAGGCAGTCTAGGAAGACATATACACACGTCTACTTATGTAATCAGCTCTGCGCCCACCCACGCCCCGCCCACTGGGCTCAAATCCAACAATTACAACTTGCACGGTTGCTTGACCTGAACCTTACGTAAGCTATTAGGAGCAACAGACGCACACTTTAACAGCTTCATTGAACACGAGCGTTGCTACCCGTATATGCACCAATTACGTCAGCATTCAATAACATTTCGCATGTGCCCACAGCGTATGTTTATATATATGTGTTTCGCACGGTTCTCACAAGAAGCAGCGATTATTTCCCAACACAGCACAACCGGTTGCCTTCATCATGGAGACGTGGTGTTTACTGTGAGAAAAACCGCGTGAAGGAAAGTAAACAGACTTTATACAGAGACGGTAGTCTTCTGTTGGTACCTCCGTAATATTGGTAACCACTTGTCAGGCTACACGGTGTCATGCCCCAGAAAATAATATTATTTTTAGCTGCATTCTAAGGTTTCCGAAGAAGGACGTTTCAACAGCCTTAACGATTGATAAAAAATCTTTGATTTATGTTCTTGTTCCAGATATCAAATTCTGCGACAATCTAGGACCAAAGACAGTTTACTGAATAGAAAGAGTTGCCCGAAACGTCTGATAAATTTAGAGCAGAGCCTAGTCGAGTTCGTACTCGTGGAAGTCACATAGAGAAACGCCTTCACAAAATGATATTATTCTTTACTTAACAGTTCCTGGTAGCCTCACAACAGGCCTGCAGACTGTGAGGGGCCGGAAGTCTGGAGAACACTGTAACAGGAACATATGTTACCGGCACTTTTCCTGCCGCAACGTACTGTCTCGCGCGATGCCATTCGTCAGGTTCGCAACTGCCGAGAACTCTTCTCCATATTAGGGTACGAGTGAGAGGGTAAGAGCCCTCGATGACCCTGAGAGCCGATGCGATGCGACCCTGTTTCCATAGCGACTCTCATTTTGCCTACTGACCCAATAAACGCAGCAAGTGGACACATCCACGGGTATCAGGTTCGGGGTTTTCACGGCGTTCAGTTCATAATTCGGTCCTCTGGGTTATGACACCGTCTAGTCTGGTAGGTGGATAAAGATGAAGCAGTATCCTCTTCACTATTGCCGTGAACATTTCCAATCTCACACATACACTACTTGTCTTCTGGGAGGTAACGCCCTGTAGTCCGGTAAAGGCCCACATACTTTTCGGAGGAACGTACTGTCTCCATCTTCATGGTTGAAGAGTAAATGTTTGCCGCATGCTTCTTGCTAGTTTGCTGATTATGGAGGCAGTAAGTTCCTCCGAAAAGTCGGTGGACTTTTAATCGAACTACACGGCGTTAAACCCAGTCACAGGCTATGAAACCGCAGGTCTTCGTAGATGCATTTGGGGTCTTTGATTGTAGCCCATACCACGGGGAACTCGCTTGAGTAATATGGATTACATTAGTGTGGACCCACTTAAGAGATAATTCTGCTTATTATCGCAAGATAACGCAATGTAATCGTGTCAAATACTCGATATCAGCTCCTATCAACAGACTTCCCCATGAATTCACTTCATTTTCCATGCATTTGACGCTACCGAAGTAAAGATCGCAGCAACAGCGAAGCGGCCCTTCATCGCCCGCAGTCAAACAATAACTTTCTGGTTTCCACTACGACCTTACGTTCCCCATTGCCAATATGCTGTTATATACAGGTTTGGGGGCGGCATGGCGATTGAGTTGAGCATAAATCGTTGCTAAGCAACGAAAGTTAGGGTATCAACTGCAGTTTAAATGTGATTTGGAAGAAAACACGTTCTGAAATCTCACATTTGCTAGGTAAACCTGTGGAAGTACGTGGAGATAGTGTACGAGTAACACACTGCAGAGAATCAAAATAGTGCATTATCCCATTTTCACCCAAAATTGGGAATGGAACAGCCGAATACATTTGCGCTTCCTGGGACTCACGGCTTAATGCGTTCCCAAAAACGGATCTAAGTCGAAAAGTGCTATATCGAGGACGTACAGGGTCCCGCTCCTGGAGCTCCAAGCTCAGACCCATTCTTAAATATTTTAACCGCAATGCAGTTTCCAACATTTCACAAATCTACACTAATCTTGTCCGTAACAGTTACGACAGAACCGGAGTGCACCTGCCCCGCTCGCCAAGCAGCGTATGCCTTTTTTTGTTGGGAGGGTTCCACAAGTTCAACAGCAAACAAGGTGCTGACAGGTCTGCGTCGCGCCATGTTGGACAACCCTCAATCCCCCAATCAATGTATCAATGTCGGCATATCGTCTAAGTGTGCAGATAACGTAAAATCGAGGGGCAAAGCGTAAATGCAATTGCTGAAATCAGCAGTAGGATAATTACGGCAGTTACGAAAATGAGTAACTACAGAGCCAACAGGCCAAATTATAGGCCTCCTATGAGATTTGTAATCGCATATAATTTCTGTAGTAATGCCCTGAGGTCTTGCCCCGGGCATGCCTACTTCTCTCTTAATGATATATGTAGGAACAGATTTACAAAATCTGCACCATAATGGGAACGTTTACTTGGTCAATTAGTACAAAGCCACAATGTTTCCATGCACTGTATGATATTACGTTGAGTAATAAAAATTAAATTAAACTATCCATATTAGTTACACTACACAGACTTCTCAAACAACTAACCTTTTAGAAACGCAAAATTTGTCTAAATAAACTTACAAATTAGATTCCTACAAAACAAAAGAGACATGCTTCATTCCCAATACAAACAACGCTGTCAGGGAATTAATCGCCGTTTATTCATACAGGCACACAAATACCCCGACAAAATATGCGCAGTATTCTGCCCACACAGTGTATTCATGTGTTCCGTACGATTCTCACAATAAACAGCGATTAATTCCCTAAACAACGTTAACCGGTTGGGCTTTGTAGCGGAGACGAAATGTGTTTCATGTGAGGTAAGGACTGAATTTATATATACTGCATTCTGCCCACACAGTGTATTTGTGTGTTCCGTATGGTTCTCACAATAAACAGCGATTAATTCCCTAAACAGCATTAACCGGTTGGGCTTTGTAGCGGAGACGTAATGTGTTTCATGTGAGGTAAGGACTGAATTTGCCGGTCACGGTAGACGAGCAGTCTAAGGCATGCACTGTCTTCGATCGCTCGGAAGCCGGGATCGTGGGTTCGAATCCCACTCAGGGCATGGATGTTAGTGTGCGTTTTTCTGTGTTTGTCTACAGGTAGAGGCCTTGCGATGAGCTGATCACTCGCCCAAGGTCTCCTATCGCATGTTAGATCTAGAAAAACCGAAGTGAACGGAGTTCATGGAGGTAGGCCTAGGCCCACTGGGGCTGTAGTGTCAAGGAAAAAAAAAGGACTGAATTTATATATACTGCATTCTGCCCACACAGGGTATTTATGTGTTCCGTACGGTTCTCACAATAAACAACGATTATTTCCCTAAACAGCATTAACCGGTTGGGGTTTGTAGCGGAGACGTACTGTGTTTCCTGTGAGGTACGAACTGAATTTATACTGCATTCTGCCCACACAGCATATTTATGTATTCGTATGACTAACAATAAACAACAATTATTTCCCTAATCAACATTAACCGGTTGGACTCTGTAGTGGAGACGTAATGTGTTTCTTGTAAGGTACGAACTGAAATTGCAAATGTCAAATAAAATTCAAGCTTCAGGAAGTCATGCATTTCGAACAGCCAAACTTTTCCCACGAGTATAACAAATCCGATCGGACGGAGATTTTCGTGAGCTCTGGAAAACAGTTCCTCAGAGTTCACTGTCACAAGGGCACGCGATCTACGAGTGTCGTGTCAGCAGATACGAGTTGCTATCGGCAACTGCGGTGCTGTGGTTACGACAGCAAACACACATCCTTCTTGAGCAACGAGAAGACAACACTTCCGGTATTGATCATACGAGTGTCGACCAGAGACAGCTCCCAGCCTTTATGACATACCAGACTACACGGAGTCAGATCCAATAAAACAGTAATCTTCATAGTCACCGTTGTAAGAACCTTAAATCTTGCAATTCCCCATCTTTAATGGAATCAGAAAATTCATTCCCGCGCCAACATCAGTTTCCCACTGGCCCGTGTCATGAATCAACAACCCCCACACCCTATTTCTTTAAGATACATTTTAATAATATGCTCCCATCTACGCCTAGGTCTTCTAAGTTGCCTGTACCCTTCAAGTCTGTCAACGTAAATGTTTGTATCGAATCTCCCATCCCTGTTATCGCCCAGCCCATCTCATCCTCCTTCGTGTGATGATCGTAACAGTACTTGGTGAATTAATAATCATCAAGCCACAATCTATCACGGAAAAACTTAGCTCAGTATACGTACATACATATGCATTCATTTGTCTGTAAAATTAGCTAAACTGCTATTATGTCAGACGAGTCAGGGTGACTAAAGCAGGAGAACTGTCTCAACAGTTTTTACGTCTTCTTTTATGTCACAGTTAAACGAGCAGCGAGATAAGCTATAAAATGATGAAACTGGATGTCGTAAGATTACAAAACCTTCTTGCGTATCAGATACTACGATGATAATATTTCAGGGATAACTGCTGTTCCTCAGAAAACGATATGGTCACCTGCCAAGTTCCAAGTTCTTCTACATATTTAAAAATCAATTACTACCTCAGAGAAAACAAACTGTCTTTATTACAAAGATCAACCGTTTAATGCTGTTTCGGAAAATAATCGCTGTTTATTGTGAGAACCATACGGAACACACAACTACACTGTGTGGGCAGAATGCAGTATATATAAATTCAGTTCGTACCTCACAGGAAACACACTATGTCTCCGCTACAAAGCCCAACCGGTTAATGCTGTTTAGGGAAATAAGCGCTGTTTATTGTGAGAATCACACGGAACACATAAATACACCGGATGAACTTGTATCTTTCGGCTGCCAACGAAACGAAATAGCGATAGCATACCATCTTTTCTGGCGCGTAAAACTGACGTCTTCTGAAAAATGAGACTGTAGACGAAGAGAACCGAGCAATATTGGACGATGGGATTATACTCGTATATGCATACTTTAAGAATGGCATTACTCGTACATCCTACACCAATAAATGTAAAACATATTTCTACTGTTTACCACAAACGTCTTTTCCAGCCTGGCAGCAGTGACTGTAGCTCAGATACAACGGTCATTCCCTCGTCTAAGAAGTGTACATTTTGTCCGGTCATCTGTACTGACAGGACAGACAGCTGTATGTTGTTTGGTGGTACAAGGAGGTTTAATGGACACAGTTCACGCCAATTCCATTGAATTAAGGATCCTTTGCTTTAAGGACATTAAACGCGGCACTGAACATCTTGATCACATAAAGGAGTGTGAGTTCCTCTAAAATGATCCTCCTACACAGGCATGAGCAAAGCCTTCCGTGGTGTTTCACGTCTGTCAACGCAGCATACCACAAGAGCACACCTACTGACCCAGATAACGTACTAGTTTCGAGTTGCAGGCAGGAAACTGTGTCTTCATTAAATCTGCAGCCTCTAGCAAGCAGGGAATTGATACAGTAGATCGGTAATAAAAAAAAAGGTAAAACTATCCTTGTAACAGGCAGTGGAGACCCACAAGATTGTGAGATGTCGAGGCTCCCACATTTTCTACACAAACAGCTCACAAATGGCGGTGAGATTGGCAGCTTTACGCTCCGGCCGGCCGCCCTTTACCTCCAGGAATATTCCTGGTACTCATTTCTATTAGCAGATGAGTCGACCCCAGGGTCACAGTGCGGCTGGAAGAAGAGAACCCCAATGACCTCATCGGTAATCGAACACGTGACCTTCAGGCTTGTAGTATAGTGCCTCAAAGAACTACGCTACCGCGTGCCCCCCAGTGCCAAGGCCCTACTGTTTAAATATTTCAGTTCGTAACTCACAGGAAACACATTACGTCTCCGCTACAAAGCCCAACCGGTTAATGCTGTTTAGGGAAACAATCGCTGTTTATTGTGAGAACCATACGGAACACATAAATACGCTGTGTGGGCAGAATGCAGAGTTTGTGGATGCTAAAGCAGGCGGTACATACGGTTGCATCTGAGCTTTGAAATGTTAATTAAAAACATGGCCCTGCGGTTTAGTCCAGTGAGCTACCATTTTGCTGACCGCAAGCCACAACGGTAATTAAAATGGTTTCAAATTGTTCACGTGTGTATTCTTGCTCGGAGAATCCAATTACACTGAAACAGTTATCATACCCGTGACTGCGCAGACAATCTGACGTTCGCGGTATATTTGTTTGTGAGTACCCGCCAAGTGCAATTAGCTGAATACCCGCGAGTCATTTCCATGTATGCACACCAGCAAAGACTGTGCACATGTATTTAATTACTTCGGTGCGCACGCGCAGAAGTTACATTTCAAGAATTGCAGTGCATGGCCGACACTGAGAACAACTAACAAATGTATACGTGTATATAGTAGAAATCGGAGGAGAATGTTTCCTACTGGAAGAAACACGTTCCAAAAATCTACCAGTACACAACGCATCTCTTTAGTAACTGAATTCGGTTATTCAAATATATGTAATGGCTCAATTGCAGACCGTGATTTCTTCAATGTGGCATCATTAACGGTTCAATTAGAAAGAATTTAAATTCATTTGCAATTTGCTTATTCTAAGACAAACCAAGTGTCGGGTCAAAGATGATGCCCCCAGCTTAGAGCTTCAGAATATGATACTGCGCTGCCTGATCAGGGCTATCAAACACCTCCAGGGGGCGGTCGTAGATGAGTATGCATAAATGGTGGAAGGATACTTAGTAAAGGAAAACCTGATCTCACTCCCACTTCACACGATTTCCACGTGAGGTCACTCAGGATGAAACCCGAGTCTTCACAGTGAAAAGCTGGCGCTAATCCGCCTGGGCCAGAGCAGGACACCATATTTCAATTTAGTCGAACACAGTAAAATTACAAGTGCTGTCACATGTAAGTTTAAATGAAGCACAGCCTAAGGAAGTCAGAAGTAGAAACACACGATAAAGGTCTGTTGACAGCAGTGCTGGCTGGTTTTGACACAAGACGAAATGGACGCCAAAACTGCCTCAGATGTAAGCACACTCTGACTTCACCCTTCCTCTTGGAGAACTAAACTATCCGTCCGTCAGATATTTGGAAAATGCCACCGTATTGCTGCAGAATTCTTCTGTGAAACAAGTGCATTTTGACAGCTCAATCTTCGCTCTTGTAAATGGTGACGAACTGCGCTAGTTGTGCAGGCACCGTGCCAAGTTGTTTTGTTTACTGCCAGCATAATCCAACAAATGTCTGATCCTGAAGCAACTGATCGCGCAACTGTCACAAGATGACCACAGAAAGAATTCAGGGTCGTGCTCAGAAAATGACAGAATCCTTTCGAAAATCTGACAGCATCTAGTCTGGTTACGAAATTCCCCGCCTTTCGCAGAATCCTAAAGTTCAGTACTGTGTTCGCAAAAGCCCGATTACATATCGCAATATTTCTGCAAGTTACATTCACGTTTTAAATCGTATTTAATATATGTACCAACTGCTCGGAACATGAACGCAGCAATTTTAAAATTTAAACCAGTTCTTGTAATTCAGTTAGCTACGAAGCAGGAACCTTTATATAAGACAGCACGCGATCTGCCTCTCTCACCTAAAGCCGAGAAGTCCCACCTGCACACACCTTGCAGTTGGCCTACACAGCTTCACACACTGCATCAACCATTCTGGAGCTGTTGTGAATGCATTCACCTGCAGAGTTCACTCCAGCATGCCGCGTCATTCATGGCTTATTTAATTACGCTGCCAGAAGCCGAGACTATGAAGCATCAAAAGGTTGGATTAGTTGGAAGAAAGCGTTCGTGGACGACACTCAAAATCATAACCCGGCACTTGCATGGAGCAACTAAGGAATATCACGAAATACTTCAGTAAGGATACTCCTCTGTCTCCGAACTGGTCCAAATTTTAACCCAGGAGCAAATGTGAAGGCCAAGGGGGTAAGCTACGAATCTGTCACTCCTGGACTTATTAAAAAACGGAAAACGGAGAAAAAAATATAGCAGTATATTAACACAGAAAATCAAAGTTATTATAACAAGAATTTTATTCCTTTATCCTGGACGCAAATCGCGATCCGTCATGGCGTCCTTAAGCGTACCTGCATCCGCGAATTTTTGGCTGCCCCACTTGGAATAAAACCCTGACGGCGCTCACAGCTAGGTCGCGCGGAATACGAAGCGTTTTAGAGTGCACCGCGGCGCTCACCTGGGCTCCCAGCAGAAGGAGTGTGCGCAGACGCAGCACACACACACACACACACACACACACACGTGAGATCATGCACTTTGTACCGTACGCAGAACATTTGCATATGCGGCAACTGCGACCTAGTTGGGTTCAAGCCTCTTCGTACAAAGCCTAGAGCTGGCAGGATGCCACATTCCTCAGCTGTCTACAAGAGGCGGTCGTTTCGCTCAAAATGACAAATGTTGAAAATTACAAAGTTCACAAAACGCAAGTGGCACCCGATAAGGGCTGCCAACTGCGCGCAAGCGCAGTGAAGGCCCACACTCACTGATGAACAGAGGTGGCCCGCGTGACGAAGTCTGTTCAGGAGACCTAAGGCTCACTCTTGAGAACATGCCAATTGTACAGCTATTCAAGAACTTCCCAGCATTTTATAGAACCCGAAGGTTCATTACCGTTTTAACAAGAGCCCTCCAGCGGTCCCTATCCTGAGCCAGATCAATCCACAGGTTCCGTCCAGGACCTGAGGCTCTCACGTAGATAAATGCTAAGATTACGGTCTCCTGGAATGCGCCGCCGTGTAGTCTTGTATCTAGCAACACTGAATGAACTTCTTGCCCTCATTTTCAAAGTTGGTGACGGGCAGAATTAAAAAAAAAATCATGCTAAAGTTTAACTGAGGTCTTACTCGTACCACAGGCCTATTTTACACAAAGCTTCAACCGGGCTTGAAAATTGTGCGTCCCCGACTGTCATCTCAAAATTGTGGATACCCACCTACCAGACTCCATGGCGTCATAATCCGGATTACCAGAAGAGTAGGTCCGCAAAAGTTCACAGCAAAGCTCTTCCCCACGTCGAAACAGCTGATTTACCCTTCACCCTTGAAGTTTTCGAGGTTTCTTTCTAACATGTAACTCCCATTTTCAGGATTTTGGCTGGATCATGTATTTGTTTCGGCGTGCAACGCCGTCGCCATCTTCAAGTTAACCACAGCTATACACACTGTCTCTATACTGCAGTTACACCCTGGGTTACTCATGGCGCATGTGCAGGGGTGGCAGAAAATAAATCGGAGCTGGACCCACGAACCTCCCGTCAAAACATGGCGATGTTGCGCATACTGTTACAGACATTTCATACGCAACAGATAGGCTGTGGCATACATGTGGGACACATTTCGGTACCAGCCTCCCCAAGTGGGGAGAAAAAGTGGCATGAGAACTGGCAGGGGAAAACCGAAGTGTTCGGGGAAAACTTTTTCCGTGTGCCACTCAGTCCTCTACAAAATGCACCTGGACTTTCCTGGGATTCAAACTAGGCCTCCGCAGTCAAAAGCCGACGACGCAATCGCCCTAGTCACGGCATGAACAAATTAAATGCGAACTAACAAACTTACCAACAAACTCCACAGGGAAGCTAACAGTTACTCAGCTAGTCACAGAAATTCACATTATTTGACACAACCCGAAGGCTCACAACCGGGTTCAGAAGAGCGCACCAGCGGTCCCTGTCTTAAGCCAGATGAATCCAGTTCACACCCGCCCATCCCATTTCTTTAAGATCTGTTTTAATAGTATCCTTCCATCCACGACTAGGTCTTCCTAGTGGTCTCTTCCCTGCAGGTATTCCTGCCAGGATTCTGCATGTATTTTTTTATTGCTAGTGGGGTGGGACTAAGGCTGAAAATCCACTGACGCGACAAGCCGTGCGCGGTTTGTAGAGTGTTGTCGCTCGCGGCCGTTATTTGTATTGCTTTTATGAGCCGCGCGCGGTTAAATTTTGGAACGCGGCACACAGACGGCAGAGCTGTCGCACGCCTAATATCTACAACTAACTGACGCGCGCGACAAAGAGCGGCTAGCCGCTAGCGACTAGTCGCGTCAGTGGGTTTTCAGCCTGTCCCTTGTACTGCGGCCACTTCTGGCCTCTTGTACCAGCCCCAGATGATAGGCGAGGGTGATTGCGGAGCAATTGGTGGAATTAAGACTGGAGGAGAAAACCTGCCCCAGCACTACTTTGTCCAACACAAATCCCACTTGCCCAGACCCGGGATAGGACCCGGGCCACCGCGATGGGAAGCCAGCGACTAACCGCTTGAGCTATGGCGCGGTCCATTCTGCATGTAACTAAATATCATATCAACCACTAGCGTAGAATTTTGGAAGACACCAGCATATGCAAGATGCACGCACTGATTCACGCATGCGCAAGGAAGAACGGCATCCGCTAACCAGTTCTCCCTGCACTCAGAATTGGGTTTCTCATTTCGCTTTGTTTACATCGTAATAAGAGGTTGTAAAATCGCTTGACGGCTCCAGTAAATTCACAACGCAAATATTTCTTTTCCACGTGGTTGTACTCACGTCAAACGTACGTACCGGCACTCATGTGCAGCTAGTGTAGGCACCCATTTAGCACTTAACCAGTTCCTCATCGTTATCTGAAGCCGGGCGGAGTGACGGAACGGGAATGCCATTCCCACAGCCTTCCTCACACTGCAGCACGGAAATATTTGGTTCTGGGTTCAATGCCGCCGGGTGGCTGTTAGATTCGTGGCGGCCGAAGTGCCGCTGGGCGAGGCATTTCTCCCACTTTCCTTGTCCCCTACTGATCAACATCATCACCAACGCCGGCCCCTGACCGGGCAGAACAGTGTCACATCCTCGGTCTTTAAGTCGTGGGCTCCATTTCATACCCAAACTGCTTAATTTCCGACATTAAAAGAGTACATCACAAGTGAAGGAAAAGGGGCATAATCAGGTTGGTGTGCCTTTCATTTATGTAGAACTGCACATAACTGGATATGTTTAACACTTCAATTCCAATTCAGCCATATACGAGGACAGTAACACATTAAAATGCCCACACAATGTATTTATGTGTTCCGTATGGTTCTCACAATAAACAGCGATTATTTCCCTAAACAGCATTAACCGGTTGGGCTTTGTAGCAGAGACGTAATGTGTTTCCTGAGAGGTACGAACTGAATTTATGTATACTGCATTCTGCCCACACAGTGTATTTATGTGTTCCGTATGGTTCTCACAATAAACAGCGATTATTTCCCTAAACAGCATTAACCGGTTGGGCTTTGTAACGGAGACGTAATATGTGTCCTGTGAGGTACGGACTGAATTTATATATACTGCAACTGCCCACACAGTGTATTTGTGTGTTCCGTATGGTTCTCACAATAAACAGCGATTATTTCCCTAAACAGCATTAACCGGTTGGGCTTTGTAGTGGAGACGTAATGTGTTTCCTGTGAAGTACGGACTGAATTTATATAATATACTGCATTCTGCCCACACAGTGTATTTACGTGTTCCGTATGGTTCTCACAATAAACAGCGATTATTTCCCTAAACAGCATTAACCGGTTGGGCTTTGTAGTGGAGACGTAATGTGTTTCCTGTGAAGTACGGACTGAATTTATATAATATACTGCATTCTGCCCACACAGTGTATTTGTGTGTTCTGTATGGTTCTCACAATAAACAGCGATTATTTCACACCACTTCCTGACTGAAGCCAGGAATGACTGTGCTGTCGAAGACCAGCAGCTGTTCACAGGGCTATTCCGTCTGCTTGTGAGGGAGACGGGTTTGTTGACAGGAGGGTTTGGCTACGGTGTGAAGTGGGCACAGAATGTTGCCAGGATAACCTGAGCGTAAACGATCGCTTGGAACCCCTAGGCACAGGTAGAAGAATACTATTGAAATTAATTTTAAGAAGTATGACAGGTTGTGAGGAAGTGCATTACATTGGTTTCGTTTGGCTTCTGACAGAGCCTAGTGTTGAGCTCTTGTGAGTACGGTACTGAACCTTTGGGTTATATAAAAATTGGACAGTTGTTGATCAGCTGAGAGACTGTCAACTTCTCCAGAAACACTGTTCCATGGTCGCCGAGTCTTCACAAAATAACTGAATCTAACAGATGAGATCATAATAATGAAATCCATATGTGTTATTATTAGCAGTATCTTGCAAGTACGGTTGATTAATTATTAATATACTGTTATTCAATTGCAGTTATTGTTATCCTTTTGAAGCAAGAAGTTCATCCAAATAATACACAAAAATTCAGTTCATACTTCACAGGAAACATATTACGTCTCCATAACAAAGCCCAAGATCCATGACCAAGATTTTCATTCTCTTCTAGACATATGTTTCGAAATGGGGCCTCCTTATCGACGAAGGAGGGGTCGGTCTTTCTGTTTAGGCGCTACGTTTGTTGCACTGTAATTTCGGCACGAGTATATCCGCGCTGTCACGCCGTTCAGATCACTGTGGTCTCACTGCACCATGCTAAGTAACATTTGTACAAGGTATGCAGAGGTTTCCTGTCAATGCAGGCTTGTCCAGAAGGTTATGCCTTAAATTATGTAACTACTCTGGAATTACAGTTCGTCAGTTGAACGGTTGTAGGCCTTACCGCCACCAAGTTTAAGCTTGAAGAAAGCACACCGTGTATATGTGGTGTTAACCGACGTTCCTCCGAAACGTCGGTTAACACCACATATACACGGTGCCAAATCCCAGAAGACTGCTTTCTTCATAGTCACCGCCGTGAAAGCCTCAAATCTTACAAGTTTAAGCTTCTTATACTTCCTGTGCCTGGCTTCTCCTTGTCCAGTATCATTTACATTTGGATTGGCATGGCGTAGGATTACTTCTGCCTGTTCCCTACATAATTTCGTTACATAGTCATACACGTAGGGAATTTTGAAAGCCACGTGCAATTCGCGGACTGGTGTGCACCTGTGATTTCTAATGGGGCGGTGTACTGTTCTACAGGCGCTGCAATTTCTAGAGGTGAGCGTCCTACTCCTACGTGGGACAGGCATAAGTCATAACTGACATAATACGTTCACTTAAACTATATATATAAAAATTCATTTCGTACCTCACAGGAAACACATTACGTCTCCGCTACAAAGCCCAACCGGTTAATGCTGTTTAGGGAAATAATCGCGGTTTGTTGTGAGAACCACGCGGTACACACAAATGCACCGCGTGTGCCCTTTAATACTAAAGCAGTTGGCACGTATAGTGACCACTGTCTTTTAAAGGTTTAATGAAAAGAACAGAACTGCACTCACCACCAACCACAACAGTTATCCCGATACTGACGTCTCGACACATGCGCACACCTTGCGAATCATTGCCGCTGTCACTTGGAACCGCGCGTTGACAAACACGTCAAATGTTCGCGTTAGTACCTCTCTCTGAGAAAATACACTTGTGGAACATTGGAAATTACAACAACCTGACAACCAGAGTAGCAGAAACAACCTTCCTCTCCGTACGTCCTTGAGCGTAGACTGAGTCGTCGGCCAAGACGTAGCTCTTACTTGCCCGCTGTTGCTTCCCCCTCCACCCGCCCGCCAGCCTACTTGCTCCAGCATCTCCACGGGCAGGGACGCCACAACTTTCCCCCCCTCAACCCCCACCAAACTCCAAGACAGCTACACAGCATCACGTAGTGGGTTTGGTTA
Source organism: Cryptotermes secundus (assembly GCF_002891405.2). Taxonomy (NCBI): domain Eukaryota; kingdom Metazoa; phylum Arthropoda; class Insecta; order Blattodea; family Kalotermitidae; genus Cryptotermes; species Cryptotermes secundus. The sequence continues at coordinate 123,814 of NW_019720704.1, forward strand.
TATATACCTGTGTGCCTTGCATCCCTACACAGCAAGAAAAGTACAGGCATGCGCAAAAGTAGAATTGTTTCGTTTTCATGCTACAGGTGTTCTGAAACTCTTTTGTCATTTTTTGGCTACTTTTCCAAAGCAATAAGGAATGCCTCACGTAAAGAAGCAGGACGCCAAGGCCGGGACTACGTTTATCCGGCACCAGGATCGGTCGAGGGCTCTGCCACAAAGCATTGCTGATGATCATCATGAACGATGAATTGGAAACGTTTTGGCAAGAAGCGGTCGTGACCGAATTGAGGCACTATCACGACATTTACCAAGAGGGACTGAGGAAAATCACGAAAACCCGCAGTTAAGATAGGCGGTGTCCCGACCGAGATTCGAACCAAAACCTTCCCAACCATGAGTCTAGACCGTTACCTCTCGACCAGCGTTCTTAATGTCGGCTCTTTTGAATACGGATATGAAATTTCAGGTTCCACGAAATGCTATGAATTGCATGGCCAGCTGATCACTGTCAGCGTCTCAAGAAGGGCTCTGCTCCAGCCACTTGGTTTCGCAATACGGAGCCAATGCGTATCGGTCCGTCTGTAACCTAATATCAGAGCCTAAACCTCTGGAACGATTCTTTTCACTCCATAGCGACGTTCATCGTGAAAAGCCGTCAGTCAGTTCCCATTTTCAGCCATACTGACACGTACCAAATTGCGCAGTTTCACTCAATATGATCACCTGGCTTTTCCTTCCACTTGTATTATAAACCTTTGATGCAACTAACCTAACAGACTGCAAGGAAGCCGCTGTGAACCGTGTATAATACTTCACAATCTTGTTTAGGCGAGCAAAGTTACTGACTGCATTTGACGTTGTCATAGCTGCAACTATGAAGATAACTGTCTTCTGTGAAGTGAGGCCGTGTAGCTTGGTAGATAGGCGCTATCATTTCGGAGGAACCTGCTGTCTCCGTCTTCGTTAAGCCGATAGTAAGAAAGAGGCCAGTAATGTAGGGAACGGAGGACAAAGGAGGGTTTCTTCGAAACGTCGGTACCTATCTCTCAGCCTATACTGCATAAACCCACCAAAATAATAATAATAATCTTAATATATGATCTGAGGGCCTCCCGGCGATATGACAATTACACTGGCAGAAGTTTAGTGGCGTTTCGATAGCACTTTCTAACTCCATCTTCAGATTGAGACACAAGAGAAAAAGTAACAAGCAGAATAAACAATGGTCTGAAGAATATTATGTTCTGGGATGTGACGCTGCGTAGAGAGGTTAAGTTTAGCAACGTTTCAAAGGAATTTTCTGCCTCAGTCTTCAGGATCGAAAATTAAGCCCAGAAAGCAGTTAGAGTACTACTACTACTTGACGTTCGAAGCACAAGTTGCTGCTTGTTTCTTGCTGGGTACGTGTTTGGCTTACTTTTAACCATGAAGATGGAGACAGTATGTTCGTCTGAGACATCGTTAAACTTCTGCCAGACTACATGCAGTCATATGCCAGAATACAGCGCTGTGTAAGTATTTGATGACGAGTTTGAGGAGCCGTGAGACACGACCATATCGCATCTGATGCATGTAGGAGTAAGAAAGAACGATAAATACCACAGAGAAAAATTGCCGAATTAGTAGCATAATTCCATGCAGAACCGCACGGAGCTCGGTGATGATCGGGAAGAAGTTGTGAAGTCTGAGCGACTGGTTCCCGGTTGAGCGAAACCAGATAAATAAGTTAACTTCACAAATACCGAAACTTGTGTATTCAAGATACGGACTCCAAGGCCGTCTACAGGCCACGATAGCGCCACATTCGTCATGACAACGTAATGTTTTCAGCAAATGCACCTGCCTGCTTTCTGGCCTACAAGACAGATTCAGTTTCTGCAACTGTCTGACAGGTCGCGCGGTCGTGGAGCGGTGTTGCTTAGTCTCGTGAAGATTGGAGACTGGACGCTTTTTCGACCAATATATGCTGCGGCACAGTGGATGTCTAACATTGGCGTCGGTAGCAACGCAGGTCTTTGGGAAGTACAAAAGGAAAATCAAAGAATTTTGTTTGAAGAATATGTATTCTGGGAAACTGGTAAATATTCTGTGACTGTTTACTGTCCCAGAGACCCGAACGTATTTATTAGCTATGGGCTTTTTGTTAAAACAAATTTGAGTCAATATTGAATATAATGAAGTAAAGAGCTCTGGAGGAGGAACGCGATAGCGTAAATGGTTGAGGCACTATATTACAAGACGGAAGGTCGTGGGTTCGATTCCCGTTGAGGTCACTGGATTTTTAAATTGACCTAATCCTTCCAGCCGCACTATGGCCCTGAAGTAGACTGAGCCTCTAAAAGGAATGAGTACCAGGAACCTTCCTGTAGTTAAAGGGCGACCGGCCAGCGCGTAAGGGTGACAACCTCACCACCATCTGTGAATCGATTGTCTAGGAAATGTGCAAGCCTCGACCTCTCACACTCCTATTGGCCTTCACGGGCTGTTACAAGGATAGCTTTACTTTTTTACCTTTACCTACCTAAGACCAACCGGTTAATGCTGTTTAGGGAAATAATCGCTGTTTATTGTGAGAACCATGCGGGACACATAAATACACTGTGTGGGCAGAATGCAGTATATATAAATTCAGTCCGTACCTCACAGGAAACACATTACGTCTCCGCTACAAAGCCCAACCGGTTAATGCTGTTTAGGGAAATAATCGCTGTTTATTGTGAGAACCATGCGGGACACATAAATACACTGTGTGGGCAGAATGCAGTATATATAAATTCAGTCCGTACCTCACAGGAAACACATTACGTCTCCGCTACAAAGCCCAACCGGTTAATGCTGTTTAGGGAAATAATCGCTGTTTATTGTGAGAATCATATGGAACACATAAATGCAGAGTTTTTTAATGTTAAAGCCGGCGGTGCATGTAGTTGCCACTATCCTTTAAAAGGCCGAAGTCCTCCGATGGGATTTCGAATCAGCTAGATTTGGCGTTGCAGTGGCAAATAGTTTATAGAGGTTCCCGGGGGCAGTGGCCACCGCATGGCCACAAGCAGAAGAAGTTCAACCGCATGCAAATCGTAAAGCCTCGCGCCACGTCCATACCAACCCTGCCGCTCTGATGCCGCCTCTTACACTTGCTAACAAAACCTCCTTTCATTACAAACCACTCTTTTCATCAAACTCTTCTTTTTTGAGCCTTCTCCCCCAAACCCCACTCCCCTAAGGATGACCATGTCCCATCCCGTGACAGGTTACGCCTACAAACAGTGTTGCCACACTTACCTATCCTAAACCCAACAAACAATCAGTTAAACCAGGCGAGTAACAACATTTGTGTAACTGTTTAATTTTGTTCGATTTTCCCATGTGGAACAAAATACATCTCTGCAATTCTGAGGTCTGCGGACCTGTTCCTGTTGTGCTGTGGTCAACTTGTGATAACCGAAAAACCTGCTTGAAAATGTGTGTAAAGGAATAAGTCCAAATAAATGTGTATACCCTACCGAGATGGCTGGTGGCATGAATAGGGGTTGAGGTCCCAGCGGCTTGGTGAAGTGGGGCACAGGAGAGGGAGGGTGGCTCAGGTGATCCCGTCATAGACAGAGAGGTAGACCCGCTGCTAACAGCGAAGACTGGTACTACACACGTTCATACGGCCAACAAAACCACCTGACCAAGAATTAGATGGAGATAAACCACCACCTTAAATATGGGACTGGCCGCGCCATAGCTCAAGAGGTTAGTCGCTGGCTTCCCACCGCGGCGGCCCGGGTTCGATCCCGGGGCCTGGTCAAGTGGGATTTGTGGTGGACAAAGTGGCGCTGGAGCAGGTTTTCTCCAAGTTCTTCAGTTTCCCCTGTCAATCTTAATTCCACCAAATGCTCCACAATCACCCTCACCTGTCATCTGGTGCTGGTGCAATGGGCCAGAAGTGGCCGCAGTGCAAGGGACTTAGTCCCACCCCACTAGCAATAAAAAAGTATGGGACAGATGATAATTTACACAGAATTCTGGAAAATCTGAAAGGGGCCTACAAGTAAATGGTGGATATTATTAAAGTGGTTTTTACGGAAACTGGATGTGAAGATATGAAGAGGGTTCAACTAGCCCAGTGGAGATTCCAAAGACGGGCCCTTACAAATACCGTCATCAAACTACGATATCATGAAAGGCAGAGAATTTAGTGAGTGAGTGACCAGCAGCTTCTCAAACGTGCTGCTTTGTGTTGGAATTGAAGTCCTCGCTTTCCAGCTGCGCCTTGCTGATTACGTGCTAATTTACCGCCAAGTCCTGATGATGGAGGTAGTATGGTCCTACGAAACGTCGGACTGTCTCAGAAGTACACGGTGTTACAGCGCAGAAGGCAAGCATGGACCGTGTAACTGCAAGACGTCTCTCGACTCTAGCACGGCCACGTAACCTCCGTGGCCAGCCCGTAGCCCGGGCAGTCCGTGTCCAATTCAAACAGGATCTAAAATTCTTCATGCACGATAACAACTGTCTCACAATTCTTTCGCCCCTTTCCCCCTCCCCCACAAACAATTTTCTTCCTCAGAAATAAAACAACGTAGTTACCGCAAGATAGAACATACAACCTACCAAACAAGTTAATACATCCTTTTTTTCAGTTAGTTGCTTATTTCTTCCTAGAAATTAACCAAGTAGCTACCTATGAATGGTCGTTCCCCTCTAGAAAGGAAAAAGAAAATGAGGGACATCTCCTGCACAATGGATGGCCGCAGACTTCATCTTTCACGGTTTGTTACACAAACTGTCTCTCCTAATGAGTAGCTCACAAAAGATGGCGTCTGTGTTACAGGCCGGGAACATAACGTCATTTCTAACACCAACATATTCATTAGGTGGAGTCATTGACGGTTTATTTATTTATTGTTTAACGGCGCTATCGGCAGCTCAGGCCAGGTCGATATGGCGTGAAATGGAAAGACGACAGTGAATAATGAACAGGAAAGGATGTGGAAGGAAGCGGTTCTAATCTAATGAAAGGCATAATCCGTAAATTTGGCTGAAGGCACTGAGGAAAGCAAACAAATAGGTCTGCTGTCTGAGGCTTGAACCCAGGATATCCCGAATAAGAAGCAGGTATGCTAGCCACTGGAGCCTGTCACGGTAGCCGAGCGGTCTAAGGCATGCACTGTCTTCGCTCGGTCGGAAGCCAGGATCGTGGGTTCGAATCCCATTCAGGGCATAGATGTTTGTGTACAGGTAGAGGCCTTGCGACGAGCTGATCACTCGCCCAAGGAGTCCTACCGTATGTGTAAGATCTAGAAAAACCGAAGTGAACGGAGTTCATGGAGGTAGGCCTAGGCCCACTGGGGCTGCAGTGCCAAGAAAAAAAAAATGCTAACCACTGGACGGCCGCATTCGGTAATTAAGGTAACTAGAATTGGCTGCTCGTTAAGTAAACACCAAACAAACGGGTATTTCAATTAAGGTCCATGTAACCCTGTAAATGCATTACAAGTGGTCGCTTCAAGACCCAAAGTGATAGATATGTCACGCCACGTAGTGTTACGCGACAGAGCGTATTATCAGACGACCGTCTTCGCTTCTGATAACAGCAGCTATTTCTGTTGATCATATCTTGTCTTATCAGACTACGGGACAGTCTTTTTAACAAAGAAAGCTACTAACGTTTCGGAGCAATTAACTGCTTCCATCTTCAGAGTTATGACACCATATAGTCTAGTAGATGTATCCATTAATATGGAGGCAGCAACTCCTTTGAACCTTGTGTACCGACTATCCAGACTACACGGTGTCACACCCCATAAGACTACAATCTAATTCTTGCCTATGATCCCGTGTTGAGGTACAGTCATCGCTCGGTTCTGCAAAGCGAAGCGAAGACATGCGGAATTTAAATATTTTTTGCGCGTAACGTCAACGGGAATGCAATGCAAAACCCGTGTTGTGACAAGTCCTTGGAAACAATTTGCGGACAGACTGGTTCTACAGCTGGGAGTGAGTGGGCACACGTTTCTCAAAATGTTGGGGACCCCCCCAAGAAACAAATCCTGATGAGATGGCGCTGCCAACTGCCGAAGCCGAATGGAACGTGACATTCAGTACTGACGTCTATTTACATGCTCCTCGCACAAGGTGAGTAAAGAAAACGCGTAATGAGGAGGGCTCGCCTATTCAAATTTTACGCCCTAATATTTCATCTCCCATTCCCAGGCAGATTCTGAAAATGTTTGTTTTCGTAACCGACGCTAATAGTTGTCGTTCGAATTTCATTTTGGTCAACTGTTTTACGTAAATTTCAAAACAGACTTTTTCGGATTTATAACTACTTCACAATAACAAAATAAAATATAGTAGGTACCAAGGTCTCTAATTCCGCGAGTAAAACGGTCGTAACGTGAAGCTGATCACGCAGCTCTATCTAGGGCTGAAACTGATAATATATGAAATTACGTTCGCGCTTGGCGTGGTGCTTAATGAAGCGCACGGAAAATTTTACATTCTGCCTTCTATTAAAATATTATATATATATATACAATATAGGTACTTAATCCTTTAAAGCAAGAAATTCACCCATATAGCTTTAAAAAACCAGTTCCTACCTCACAGGAAATACATTACGTCTCCGCTACAAAGCCCAACCGGTTAATGCTGGTTAGGGAAATAATCGCTGTTTATTGTGAGAATCATATGGAACACATAAATACACTGTGTGGGCAGAATGCAGTATATATATATATATAAATTCAGCCCGTACCTCACAGGAAACACATTACGGCTCCGTTACAAAGCCCAACCGGCTAATGCTAGTTAGGGAAATAATCGCTGTTTATTGTGNTATCCTTCTGGTAAAGATAAAGCATATAATCTTCTTTTTTTTTTTTGCTAACGTTGGGAGGGCTATATTAGGGCGAAATTTTGGTGTTAACAATGAGAGGGCTGCATGTGAGGCATGTGAGGCATGCAGTGCAGTGCAACGTGGAAGTTGGGTACCAACTCAGCATTTGCTCTAGGACCGAGGAAAACCACGGAAATACACTGTGTGGGCAGAATGCAGTATATATAAATTCAGTCCGTACCTCACAGGAAACACATTACTTTTCCACTACAAAGCCCAACCGGTTAATGCTGTTTAGGGAAATAATCGCTGTTTATTGTGAGAACCATGAACAATCTGTGTTGAAAAACTGCAGGGATTTGCAATATTAATCAAGATGGTACATATAGTTACCAGTGTGCCTTAAAGCGTTAAAGAAACCTGAAAGAAAGCCTCCAGATGCTTTATCTTCATTAAGATACCCATTTATTTCTTTATTATGGGGTGTACGATATATTCATTAATTTTGACAACTAGAGATATGTATCGGCAATAAATTAATATTAAAATGTAAGCGATACCCTAGGACCAATAGCTTTGGACGCACGGCTGCTACATTGCACTGCCTTATCCAATTTCATCTTGCATTTCGGAAAGCTATAAGCCTATAACTTGTGCCCAGTAGGACAGGAGATTAATGTTTCTGTTTCAATGTCTACTGCGGACCTAACAGAGAACACCCGTTCTTTTGCCAATATCTACGGTAACCACAGCTGCTACATCTCTGTGTAAGTATTGCAGAGTATAGTTTCCGGTTCTTCATTCCTAATGTTTTTCTTTAAATACATTAGCAAATTTCATTTCTCAGCATCAGTGCACAGTAAACCCTCGCTAATCCGGTTACAGTTAATCCGGATCGAATATGGAAGATGAACACTGCTGGTCACAGTTGAGTACATACTTTAAAAGATACGTGGCATTAGGAAGGTAGATGAGTTACCTGTCTGTTCAGACAACTCTTGGACAGCTTCTCAAACCTGCATTATTACATTCAAAATGAAATACGACTTCTGAGTCCTCTATCATTGAATAAATGTATTGTCTTTCTATAGTTTTTAAATAAAGGCTCTTCAGCAATATCTCTTTATTTATTTTCATCAGCACTACTTATAACAATAAATTTTCCACTTATTTGTGTTGTTAGTTTTTTGTCTTTTAGGGATAGCTTTTGCTTCACTAATCCGGATTATTGCTTAGTCCGGATGACCACCCCCCATTACTCCGGATTAGCGAGCGTTTACTGTACGATTGCCCCTTTAAAGTTTTAGCTGCTGTGTACTGTGATGCGGACAAGGAAGGCCACCATATCCCGGGCGAAGTATGGGTACTCCTGTTTGTGATGTATAAAACGTTATGTAATTTCTGAAATCCGTTTCATCTTACAAGTCCATAGAAGACCAAGCATCTGTCTCATTAAACTATGTTATGCTAAGAAACGGACAGCGACATGCGCATTAGTGTCAGACAGAATCGCCGGCCCGCCGCATACTGTTAACTGCGGGCATTGTTCGTTGAAATTAGTATTCAGCGAATGTTGCTTTAATAACGAGCATTTCTATCATCGAAGAGCTAATCAGAAATTTTCTGAATGCAGTTCCGAGAACTAACAGACTAGAACATTTGTCTTTTCCTGATACTGACACGAGGAAGTTCCTCTGACAACAGGACATTAACGTGGAGAAGTGACATAAGCGACATTCTGATCTGAGGACCACAGGTCGTCGCATGCTTACTGTGCACTTTGACTCTACCGCCGTCTGGACAAGAACCCGGGCACTTAGCGCGCGAGGCACAGACAACTAAATACATGGCCGTGAAGACCCTTCTAGTAGCTCAGCTAGTCAAGAAAATCCAGACATTCATGGAATTTAGAGATATTTGAAACGTTCTATCTTCGCGAATAGAGAGTGGCAAAGAAAATAAATATAGACATTTTAACGTACCAAGCATCTGCTTAAATCATTTATTGGTATATCTTGGTTCAACTTGAAAATGTCCGCAGATAACTTTCACAGAGGATGGCCATTTTCAAATTGAACTGAAGGTACATCATTCAAGGAGATAATTTGTACGTTGAAGTGCGTGTACATTTATTTGGGCCCCTCTTTATAATGTATGAAGCAGAGCTGTTTGTTTCTGCTGGTTTATTGCTTGGCTTGCTCGTTAAGCCTGAAAATGGAAACGGTATGTTTCTCCGAAAGGTCTGTTAACTTTCACCGAACTACACTGTGCTATGTCCCTACATATGCAGCACTGAAAGAAACCCGATCTTCAAATATTCATTACCATGTTCTTAGCAAGATAAAGTCAGTCCACATATTCACAACGTGTTTCTTTAAATTCATTTCAATATTATCCCCCCAAATGATGATTTCCCTTCGCGTTTTCCAATTATAATTTTACGTATGTTTCTCCTTGATGCAAGAGTGCTACATGTGCACACTACTTCATCATATTATTGCAGTTCAAATTATCAAGTTCTTTGTTGTCTTTGTCCAAACTTACGTCGTACCAAAGCATTCTGAGATCCTCTGTGACACAGTATACCCTGGCTAATCCGGTTACAGTTAGTCCGGATGTCGGATAAGCCGGATTGAAATACGAAAAATGAAAAATTCTGTTCGCAGTTAAGTACATGCTTCAAAGACACATGATATTTAGGAGGAAGAGGACTTTCAGACTGTGTTGAGGGCAGCTGGAGAAACTGAAACCACGAAAGAAAATATCCAAGATGAGCTTCAGCTGGATGGAGACCCTGGATTTCAGCATCTGACAGAAGAAGAGATTGCTGCAGTGATATTCTTTTACTTATCCATCAGTACTACCTATATTATTCCCCCCCAAAGAGTCTCCACCTTGACGTGGTGGTGGGGCTTGCGTGACTCTGTGACCTGGACAGCTATGCCGGCGGTAGTTTTAACTGCCGGTAGGGTCACCCATGAGGGAAAGGTCAAAGGGTAGAGTCCAGACTAAGAGAGATACCCTGGTCCTCCAGGTTGGGGGTTGGGCATGAGGCAAAGAGCCTCATCCTGTAAAAAGAATTTTGTTCCGAAACCTAACAACCAGCCTCGGTTCATCATGCGTGGGTCCATTCTTATGGCAACACGCATTGGTTTTGGAGACTGGTTGTAGAGGAGGCCAAGGCTCACCCAGGGCTGTAGCGCCGAGTGGTAGGTAGGTATCTATATTATTAAAATTTTTCATTTATTTGTTTTCTAAGTTTTGTAGTGTTTTGGAGCTATTTTTGCTTCATTAATCCGGATTATTTAGGATTCACTGTACTTCGAACACGCTGATATTTGCAGTGGGGATGGGTTGTTAGTCTGCAATCAACCTCAAAAGGGGTGACTACCCTTGTCAGCTATCCACAACTATCAATTCAGTGTAGTCGCAGCATCCTGAAATGATAGAGACGCCCTTATCTAGTTGCAGCAGGTGTCTGTGTTATCATGATAACGCAACTTTGCAGGACGGTGTGCAGTGCGTTACGATTACGTGACCTAAGTAACGTCAGAGTTCGCATCTACAGTCACAGGAATACATTCCCGCTGTTTTCGCATCGTCTCTGTGGTCTAGTGGTCAGAGTTCCTGGCTACAGATCCAGAGGTCCCAGGTTCGATTCCAGACGCTACCAGATTTTCTGAGAAGTGGTGGGTCTGGAAAGGGGTTCACTCAGCTTCGTGAGGATAATTGAAGAGCTATTTCAAGGAAATAGGGGTTCCGGTCCAGAAAACCGAGAGTAACGGCCGTGGGGATCCGTTGCGCTGACCACACGACACCCTCTCTCCGCAAAAGTTGGCACTAACTTCGTCGACAAGCGGAGGTCCCACGGTCGGTATAGTTCGCTTGCGGACCACAGACCACGGAGTTTTGTTTCTTGCTCTGTGCATACGTCGGGTTTCGTCCTCTGATTTTGTTTGATTATCGCCAAATTTTCACTTCTCAACATGACAAGCAACACTGACTCTGTTTTCCCGCGAACCCGGGCGATGAGTTAAGGCTGCGGCATAAATACGTACATGCCGTCATTTTAAGAAGCGTGAATAGTACCTAAAGGAATTACAATTCGTCTATGTGAGATCTAGTGTTCTCACGGCGGTTACTATAAAGACTTTACTCTCCTGGGGTATATTCACCGTCGTTTCGGAAGAACGGCGGTAAATATTTACCATATTTCTTCGTGTCGCATCTTCACAAACCGTCTCTGTAACAAAGACCGACCGGTTAATGCTGTTTAGGGGAATAATCACTGTTTGTGAGAAACGTACGGAACACATAAATACACTGTGTGGGCAGAACACAGTATATATAAATTCAGTCCGTACTTCACAGGAAACACATTACGTCTCCGCTACAAAGCCCAACCGGTTAATGCTGTTTAGGGGAATAATCACTGTTTGTGAGAATCATACGTAATACATAAATACACTGTGTGGGCAGAATGCAGTATACAGGGTGTTTCACGACTTTAGGGCATAACTGCAGGAAGTGATTTCCTATGTCTTTGTGATCAAAAAAGTTCATATGAAGATGTGTCCGATTTTGGACGGTTACGGAGTTATGACCGTCTTTTCATTGCCGTACACGCCCTCGTGTGAACCGCGTCTGTCAGCTGGCGGGTCGCTATTTTTAGCCAGCTACAGACAGAGCGCTCTCGTTATCTGGATACTTGAGAGCTACCTAAGGCGTGGTGGGTTGGTATGTCCGGCGCGGTTCACAACCGAGCGGCAGCCTGTGTTGCGGCCGGCGGCATTTTCGAAAATCAGCTTTAAGCGCCAATAAATTCAAATTAAAGGTTAATTTCGCGAAGTTAACCTTACATTCATACTTTAAATGTATCATGTATTATGCTGGTTTATTATTTTGTTCCGTTTATTGCCAGTAATCGTTACCTTCTATTCTGAGTTTAAAACGGTCATAAATCCGTAACCGTCCAAAATCGGACACATGTTTATATGAACTTTTTTGATCAAAAAGACCTAGGAAATCACCTCATGCAGTTATGCCCTGAAGTCGTGAAACACTCTGTATATAAATCCAGTTCGTACCTCACAGGAAACACATTACGTCTCTGTAACAAAGACCTGCCGGTTAATGCTGTTCAAAGGAATAATAGCTGTTTTTTGTGAGAACCATACGAATTACCTAACGTGCAAGATGCAGAGAGAATTAATTTTAAAGCAGACGGTACGTATAGTTACAATTGTGTTTTGCTGTCTGTTGGTATATGAGCCTAGTTTGAACTAGCATATACTGGCAACTTGCCGCCAGGTTTTCTCTTGAACTGTTTCATTAAGCACACAAACTATTTCCAATCCATGGACGATACAGCCGAGGTCACATTTGTTTTCCAGCGTTAGAATCCCCGATCACCAGCTTCCCCCACTTATTTAAGCGAGAGGTTACTGGTTCTATTCCAGTGCCCTGGAATGTCTTTCATGCCCTCCAATGCCTTGTTACGAGGCACAAGCGGCAGAGACCCATTGTATTCACCGGCCTCAAAAAAAAAAAAACATTGCGAACAGCCTTCCAACACCTGTTACTTTGATCTCTTGTATTTTAAGGCTGTACAAAAACGACAATCATGACGGTCTGCAAAATTCAGTTTACTGTTACATTGCTTTTAGTCTCGAAATGCGTGCCTCATTCTTCAATGTAAGGACCTAGCGAGTATCAAAATATTTGTTAAGAACTGTACCTCAACAAACCACTTGACTTCAACATATGCAGCGTGCAATAACGGAACAGGTCGGGCGCGTGTTGAAGCTCATTTTTTTAATTCAAAGAAATAAAAGGAAAACAAAAAACTGAAGCTTTTGGAACCAAATAGTGGTAGGCGCTGTTGGTGGGGGCGGGAAACGGAGATTTGTGCGGTTGGAGGGAGAGGCGCGGGGAGGGGAAGTCATCACATGTGGCATTTAAATCGTCCATTTTCACGGCAAGAAATGATATATATACTAAAATCTTTACGTTAAACTATCTAGAGATCGAGAAATTTTAAACTTCCTAAAATTTGCAATGGAATTCTTTAAAGTAGTCCTATTTTATAATGAAAATCATTCAAATAACATCACATATGCTGCAACTCACGGCGGACATACCAACATAACACTTCTATATCTCAGGTATCTTCACATTAAAGATGTCTTCTTTTCGTTTTTATAATTTATCCGAACCGGCACGACAGTGGCGCCATGCCTCTAACAGTAATGTGTATTTACCTTGTTATTTCGGAGCATTCCCCCCAGCTGTTCACCTGAGCATTACACCCGAAGATTTCTGGTACCCTGTGTAACCAAAGTAATAACCCATAGTGGCAACTGTAAATATTGCCTCGTGACTGACTACAGACGGAGTTTGGATTGGTAATTGGATTTACTGAATATTTACAGGGGACCGTCTCTGTGGTCTAGTGGTCAGAGTTCTTGGATACATATCCAGAGGTTCCAAGTTCGATTCCCGGCGCTACAAGATTTTCTGAGAAGTAGTGGAGCGGAGACGCTCGAGCAGCTCTCAACTGTGTCTAGAGGACTACCGCCGTGCCGCCCGGTCGGTAACGGTGGACGTGTCCGAAGCGGTACGAGAAGGGCTCAAATGGTAGCCGTCTGTGTCAGTGGCGTCGAGACGCCACGTCCATCTAACTCAGAAGCTAATAGTTGCTCAGGTGCAAAAGGAATTCTGAACAGTTTATGGAACCCAAAGGTTCATTATCGTGTCATCAAGAACTCGCCATTGGTTCCTACCCTGAGCCAGATGAATCCAATTGGCCTAATGTTATCCTCCTATCTAAGGCTAGATGTCCCTAGCCGTCTCTTCCCTTCAGATATTACCACCACTTACACTTACACTTACACACACATATATGTATGAAGAGCCGGGATGGCGACTGGCTACGGGCTGGACGACCAAGGGGTCGCAGTTCGAGTCCCGGTGGGGGGGGCAAATTTTTCACTTCTCCATGTCGTTCAGACCGGCTCTGGGGCCCACCCAGCCTCCTGTACAATGGGTACCAGGGACTCTTTCCCCGGAGGTAAAGCGGCCGGGGTGTGAAGGTGACTACTCACATCCAAGCAGTGCTGAGGTGAAGGAAATGTGGGTCTGTACATCCGCTCACCCATACGTCTTCATGGCGTAGTGCTTCATTAAATTAAGCACGGAGACAATTTTATATATATAGAAGGCATTCCAAAAAATACTCTTTCATGATCAGGGGTGTTCAAAACGCCCAAATCCGTAAAAATTTCCAAGTCCGTCTGCACCATCAGTTACGTACTCATGCCAGGTACATGGGAAAGAGAGATTGAGCGCAGACTTAATCTCACGTACAGAGGGTCCTTTCATAGGAAGAGGCAGTCTCTGTAAACACTGCATCCTACCCAGCTCATCTCCTTATCTCTCACAGAAATCCCTTTGTCTTGCAGGACCAAATGTAGCGACGATATTGAAGTGTTATGTCACTCTAGCAGGCAGGTCGCAGGCCCACATTCCTGTAATGCAATTCCATACAGTTAAGTTGTCCCTGTCATGCACTATCTTCGCTCGCTCGGAAGCCGGGATCGTGGGTTCGAATCCCACTCAGGGCATGGATGTGTGTGTGCGTTTTTCTGTATTTGTGTACAGGTAGAAGCCTTGCGACGAGCTGATCACTCGCCCAAGGAGTCCTACCATATGTGTAAGATCTAGAAAAACCGAAGTGAACGGAGAAGTTCATGGAGGTAGGCCTAGGCCCACTGGGACTGTAGTGCCAATAAAAAAAAAATTGTCCCTGTGTTTAAATAATTAAGTACTACGCCATGAAGATGTATGGGGGAGTGGATGTATAGATCCACGTTTATTTAACCTCTGTACTAGTTGGAGGCGATTTATTAGCTTCACGTCCCGGCCGCTTTACCCCCGGTACTCATTAGACAGGAGGCGGGGTGGGCCCCAGAGCCTCTCTGGACGACGTGGAGAAGTGAAGATTCTGGACCTCAGACATAAATAAACAATGGGCACACGTAACGTCACTTCGTCGCAAATGCTACACTCTGCTACGTAAACCCATCAAAACATAGTGGTAATTATATGTACCATCTGCTTTAACATGAAAAAGCGCTGTTCCCCACCCAAGCGGTGTATTTATGTGTACCGTACGATTCTCACAATAAACAGGGACTATTTCCCTAAGCAACATTAACCGCTGGTCTTCGTGATGGAGAAGCCGTGTGTTTTCTGTGAAACTGAACTAAATTTTTATATCTTATTTAGAAAAACTTTCCCCTTCTCAATACACTGCCTCCAGCCTTGAAGCACAAGTTTATCAAGACTACCCGGTAAGTGCAGTAACATTGGGTTGTTTTCATGCGTGCACCGGGTAAGTGTAAATGTAACATTACCTCCGGGTATACGTTATCTTGAACAAAATACCGACTCATCCCCCTTACCCAGCCTTGGTCCTTATCACCGAGTAAGCCTTATCAACTCAGAAAACAGTACTTTCCTTGTGTATGTATGCCCTTCACTACATGACAATTTCACCATTGACATATACACGGCGCCAAAGCCCAGAAGACTGCTTTCTTCATAGTCACCGCCGTGAAAGCCTCAAATCTTACATTGAAAATAACGTTTAAAAATCCAGCCCGTGCCTCAAAGGAAACACATTACGTCTCCCCTACAAAGCCCAACTGGTTAATGCTGTTTAGGGGATTAATCGCTGTTTATTGTGAGAACCATAAGGAACATACAAATGCACTGTGTGGGCAGAATGCAGTATATATAAATTCAGTTCGTACCTCACAGGAAACACATTACGTCTCCGCTACAAAGTCCAACCGGTTAATGCTGTTTAGCGAAATAATCGCTGTTTATTGTGAGAATCATAAGAAACACATAAATACACTGTGCGGGTAGAATGCAGAGTTTGTGAATGTTATAGCAGACGGTACATACAATTACCATTACAATTTAAAGGGGTGGTTTATAAACTTCTCTTACGCTTCTTCAGTTTTTATTTTTAAAATCAACATATTTTACAATCGATTTATGATATTTTGGGGGTAATGACCAACTGGATTTTGCTATGCCTATGTAACTTTCCAAGAATTTCTTGCGTCTCGCCTAACCAACTAGTTGCCCCCTCCCACAATTTTTGAACCCACTGTTTAAAGAGTTAAAAGAACGTAAGAGCGCTTAGTCCGTTTGTCCAAGTAGACACTGTCAGAGGACTGAGTGACGGTACGCAGAAGCTGGGAAGAGGTTCGTCCGGGCTCTGATTTCCCGACAAGACAGTCAATAGAATCACTGAAAATGTGGCATAGTTAAGATATCTGGGAATGGCAGTAACAAATGAAAATCACACTCACAGGGAAAATTAGAGCTTGTTATTTCTGAGGCTCTCATAGCAGTCACTACGCCGTGTACTAATTCCATGGAGCTGAGCCCTTCTCAAGAAGCCACCAGTTGCGCAGCTACTCAAGAAATTCCCACTATCTTACAGAACCCGAAAGTTAATTACCATAGTCACAAGAATCCATCTCTGGTATTTATCCTGAGCCAGATGAATTCAGTCCGTACCACCCCATCCCACGTCTCTAAGATCCATTTTAACATTAGCATCCCACCGACAACTTGGTTTTCCTAGTGGTCTCTTTCCTTCTGGCTTCCCCACCAAAACCCTGTACGCATTTACGTATGTGAACAGTATTACATTCTGAAATGTGAAGGCATGTGGCGTGGTAGTAGTATACCGACGTTTCACAGGCACGTACAACTTCCATCTTCAGGATCGAAAAGTAAACCAACCAAGTAACCAGCAATAAGCAAGATATAGGTACTCATACACGGCCCGTGTCTAACCAAGCGTGGTTCTCTCAGCATGCTTGCTTGGTTTATTCTTCGTCCCTGAAAATGGAGGCAGTAGGTTCCTCTTAAACGTCGGTTGACTTTCAGTGGATTACAGAATAGTTGGTAGTGACTGGCTACGGGCTGGACTACCGAGGGGTCGGAGTTCGAGTCCAAGTGGGGTCAAGAATTTGCCCACGTCGTCCAGACCGACTCTGGGGCCCACCCAGCCTCCTATCCAATGGGTACCGGGAGCTATTTCCCTGGGGGTGAAGCTGACCATTCATCTCCAACTAGTGCCGAGGTCAAGAAAATGTGGATCTATAGGCGGTCTATAGGGACAATTTTACGTTACCTTTTTTTACAGCGTTATAGCCCAGAAGATTGAACTCTTCCTTTATTGTGGGTGTCTGAGAACAGCGCGCCGAGGGAAACATTTGAGCCTAAACGGGAGGAAACGACCAAGAAGACTGAAGAAATTACGTTAATAAGGAACTTGGCAATTGTACTCCCAGCCCTATACTGTTCTGATGATAAAATCAAGGATGAGATGGATTAACCATGCAGCAGGAACGGTAGAGATATACATTGAACATCTTGGTCTAAATATTGAAAAGAAAAAGTCTCTTGAAAGACATAGGCGTCGATGGGAGGACGACATTAATTTTCTTTAATTCGCTTAGTGGGGGGTGAAGTTCAACTGGGTCCACTCGGCACGGCGGCCACTGATTAGCCTATTGTAGCCTGCCCCGGGTGATTATGATGGAGAATTTGGCGGAATGAAGATTGGCAGGGGAAACCGAAGTATTCGGAGAAAACCCACCCCAGCGCCACTTTGTCCACCACAAATCCCACTTGAGCAGACCCCGGGATCGAACCGGGGCCGCCGCGGTGGGAAGCCAGCGACTAACCGCTTGAGCTATGGCGTGGCCCGAGGACGACACTAACACGTATCTTAAGTAGGATGGCAGCGTGTGGACTGGATTCAAGTTCGAAGTTAGTAATGCAACTTTGGGTTCAATTTTCTCTCGTCTGAGGAACTATCATCTTCTCAAGTAGTCTGCACCGTAGAGTGAGTTAGGTATAACATGTGCTTAAGTAGAGATGTGAGGATAACATTAAGATGAATCTGTATGGACCTGGCTCAGTACAACAAAAGCACACATCAATCACCGCCCTTCGCTGGAGTCCTCCCGTCCTGTTTCTGCCACTGCTGGGACAAGGCAGTTGCCAACTGACCTCCGCTCTAACTGCCCGGGAATGGGTGCACCCCCAAAATACACACAATCCATAATAAGGGCGATACACTTGGCAAATAATTTGACTTTATTTAATGACACTGTTGGCAGCTCAGACTACGTAGCCTGAAACTGCAGGATAATTGAGTGGATTCGAAAGGATGTCGTTAGGACTATTCGGTGTCCGAGCATGTCCCGAACACAAATAAAATAGAAAACACGACGTTTCGAAAACCGGATCTCTTTCCGTCCTCAGGTGAGGGGGGAAGACACATACTCATTTGGGCCTCTTAGAAAGAGCTAACGTCAATCACTAAGGGGCCCAACTGAGTGACTGTGTTCCCTCCTTCACCTGGGGAAGGAAACAGATGCAATTTCCGAAACGTCGTGTTTTCCAGTTTCCATAATACCAAAACCCAGTAATTCTGTGTGTTATATACACGTACAATCGCCAGAACCCTTTAGAATCTAGTAGTCAGAAGATTTCTCGCCTGAACAATGTTGTTGGGCAGTACTAAAAGGAGGAGGCTGAACGCTGCCAGAGCGATACTGTCGTTGATGGGTCGCACTGTAACCACCCAGACAACTCCCACCCCCCGAGAAGCCGGAGTCTGGGGTGAGTTCTGTACAAAAGCCTTGTTGTAAAACCGTTTCCATTTAGACCCTGGAACCTGGACAGACCCTCTAGAGGTGACCTCTATTGCTCCTTTTCTTGTTGTCATCCCATGAAGGTTCAGAGGGGCGGAACTGAAGAAGGGAGGGCAGGGATGGTAAACCAGTGGCACGAGTGCCAAATGTGGCACCGACTGAGATTTCGGCTGTAATTATATGGAGGTTCTCACAGAGGTGAGTGGTGTTCGGGGCTGGTTGCTTGTTTCGCCTGCTCCTCAGTTGAAAGATGGCGGACGTACGTTTCTCCTGGGAGTCAGTTAACATTTTCCAAACTGCAGGGCGTCAAATCCCAGTCTTCATAATCGCTGCAGAGAAAATATCAAATCCGACTGCATTGACTTTGTCTATTATTTTCTGTCGAGAATTATCCTACATAGAGCAAAATGCAGGAAGCCGTCTCATTGAGCGGGGTGGCGTAGCGGTAAATCTCAGGGGATAAAGGTTCGAATATTTTCTGGGGCATCAGCAATCCTGAGGAATTTCGTGGGTTTATTCAGCCACTCGGCAAATCCTGTAAACTACCTTCAGTAGAACTTACTTACTTACTTGTATGAGGGGTAGGCCTTCTCGGCCCTTGCACCGCGACCTGCAGTGGTCTATTGTGCTTATACTTACTTACTTACTCATGAAGCTGAGCCCTTCTGGAGGAGTCACCAATTCTGCAGCTACTCAAGAATTTCCCAGCATTTTATGGAACCCGAAAGTTCATTACTGTGTTCACAAGAGCCCTCCACTGGTCCCTATCCTGAGCCAGATCTATCCAATCCATACCATCCCATCCTATCTCTCTAAGATCCATTCTAATATTGTCCACCCACCTACGCCTTGGTCTTCCCTGTGGCCTCTTTCCTTCTGACTTTCCCACCAATATCCTATACGCATTCCTCGTCTCCCCCATTCGTGCTACATGACCTGCCCACCTAATCCTACTTGACTTGATGATTCTAATTATACTTGGAGAAGAGTACAAGTTATGAAGCTCCTTATTATGCAGTTTTCTCCAACCTCCTGTCACTTCATCTCTCTTCGGTCTAAATATTCTCCTCAACACTCTGTTCCCAAACACCTTCAGTCTACTAAGTTCCTCCCTTAATGTCAGAGACCAAGTTTCACACCCATACAGAACCACAGGCAAAATTATAGTTTTGTATATTCTAATTTTTATGTTTTTGGACAGCAGAAGAGAAGACAAAAGGTTCTGGACTCAATGGTAGCAAGCATTACCCGAGTTCAATCTCCTCTTAATTTCCTTCTGAATCAGGTTTCGATCTGTTATCGTTGTTCCAAATATCTGAACTGTGCCACATTTTAAATAGATCACGACTGTTTAATTCAAAATTATTTCACAAAATCATTCATCAGTCCTAACATCCGAGGCTATAGTTTAGGTAGAGACGGCGTCGGAATCTGTCCTTCTCCTGCGGCGATGCCTCTCACATGACGCTGTACTGGACCGATGGGTACAGCTGGCACCAGGTTCGCCATCCCTGAGCCAGCGGATGCAGACGTATGTAGGAGAATGATTTACCGGCGTCTATTTCTCTTTCGTCTTGTCCACTGACGCAAGAAATATTAACCGCAGGTACAACCAATGAAATACGTCCCATTAAAAAGTCAGTAAAATGAAGCGAGAGTACGCGCTGTGTGGAGTGGCTCGTTCCTGGGACGCCACACAAACGGAATGAAACGCGTACCCCTGAAAGCAACTGCAAGAAGAACGGAGCTGAGTTCAGCCGCTTAAGAAATTTCCAGCATTTTACGGAAACCGAACGTTCATAACCGTGTTCATGTCCTTGACCGGAGCCAGAAGAGCGGGTGCACATTCTAACGCACTATTTCTTTGATCTTAATAGTATCTCAGACACGCGGCATTACAGAAACCGCATTTTCGTAAGCAGAGTCTGAAAACTTGCAGATCCTCCAGTTTCTCTAGATCGATTCTCTTTTCACGATTACAATAATTTCTCACGCAAGGTAAGGACACTAAGGATCAGTTCCTACTTCATAAAAAACGAACTGCGCCTCCATAACAAAGCCCAACCGGTTAATGCCGTTTCGGGAAATAGCCGCTGTTTATTGCGAGAACCATGCGAACGAGGCACGTCAAACCACTGAGTGGGGAAAACGCATAATTTCGTAACGTTAAAGCAAATGGTACAACGTGCTTGAAATTGTTAAGAACCATTTAATTTTATTCTCCCATCTACGAGTACTACTAAGGTTATATAAAGTAAAGGTAAAGTTGTCTCTGTGTTTCAAATATTACGCACTACGCCATGAAGGCGTATGGAGGAGTGGATATATAGATCCATATTTTCTTGATCTCGGCACTGGTTGGAGGTGAGTGGTCAGCCTCACGCTTCGGCCGCTTCCCCCCCCCCAGGTACCCATTTGATAGGAGGTTGGGTGGACCCAAGAACCGGTCTGGACGACATGGAGAGGAGAAAATTCTTGTCCCTACTGGGACTCGAACCCCGACCCCTTGCTCGTCCAGCCCATTGTCAGTCGCTATACAAACTACACTATCTCGGCTCGTAAGGTTGTGTACCGTATTATAATTTAATGGCGGACAGAATGGCAGGGGAAACGGGAGAGCCCAGAACAACCCGTTTGTTTATAAATCTGCTGATTTCATTAAAGACTAATTAAATTACGGAAGTGTATTTAGGTTGGGGATATCATGATATGTGAGCGTCTGACAGCAGGACAGCCGGAGCTGCTATCTATTTGTAACTTCTCGAGGCGATGTATATGTCTCATGCTGGTGTGTAAGGACATTCTAGAGAAGTACGTGTATTAGTCAGGAAGAAAGGCGCGTTTACGGAGAGTGTAACGATTGTAAGTTAATTGGGCACGAGTTATCTTATCGGCAATCAGGGAGCATACAGCGAACTGAAGGCCGTGTTCTGTGCCATGACATTTGAAGGTCTAATCCACTGAACTGCAATGAATCTCAGGTTGACTTCTGGCGATGTACTCGTAACATCTATCAAGATTATGTTACATTCGGTGGTTCATGATTAATGAGGCCAAAAAGATAATGTTGTCCCTGGGCCTAATTAATTTCAACGCCATGACGTATGGAGGAGTGGAGTTAAAGCTCCATATACTCGTAATCTTGAGAGATGAGTGGTTAACTTCACGACACGGCCACTTCATCCCTGAGGAAATATTCTCTGGTACCCTATCCCTAGGAGACCCCCACAGCCGGTCTGGACGTTGTGGAGAAAAGAAAAATCTCTCACCCCGCCGAGAATTGAACCCTAAATCCACGGTCGTCCTGACCGAAGCCTGTCTCTATACTGACTGAGCTATTCCGGCTAGACTGCTGACTAATATCCGAAGAAATTACACAGCCAGAAGAACCGAAATTGTGTCTGAGCACAAGAGACGTTATTCAAGCGGTAGGAGCTGCATTTTTAATTCGTCCAGGCTCTGCTTGCTACTCACCAGTTACCTGCTGAAATTATTCTTTTTTCCTGAAGATGGAAGAAATATTTCAATTCGAAACGTTGGTAAAAATTCTGCCAGACAGTATGGCGTCGTATCACTTAAGATAATATTATTCGTTGAGATCGTTGTGAGAACCGCGAATCCAATACTGTCCTCCTTAAATTTGAGTAAAATATGGAATATGGATTTTTGTCCAGAAAGGACAAGATGAAAACATAAAGGGGGGGGCTTGCTTGCTTGTTGCAGGAAAACTTGGGTGAGCCGTATGCTTAATGAGAATGAAAAGAACTTTCAGTCCCCAGAGGAATTTATACTCCAGAAATATTCATGATAAAGCCCTCCATCTTTGAGCTTCATTTCTATCCTGGAGATGAAGACAGCAAGTTCGTCAGAAACTTTATCACCCATCTACCAGACTACACCGTCATAACGCACAATAAATATTCAGTACATTGTGCGGCTAACATTGCAGTGAGTTCTCGGGTCATAACCATGGCAACTGCAACAGGTTGATCTAAATAAGGTGACGCTGTAGGCATGTATTGACATAGGGAGGTCAGTCACGGCCAATGTCTTCATTCCTGAGCCCACTCGCTGCCCTTGTGGCGCCACAGGACTTGGAGAACCCCTCCCATCGCAAGGACATGAGAGGCCGCTGGACCAATTAAAAAGGATATCTCTGGTTTTGTATGCGTTGGACGTACGGAGGAAGTCCTCGAACCGCAGATCGGCTAATTGGCTTGGAACTTAGCAAAAGTTTAGGCGCGTCATCTTGAATATGTCTGCCTGTCTCTCTGCATGAAACAAGTTGAATATGACGGAATGGATTTTGAGGAACCTTGGTACGTGAGGTCTACATCAACGTTTCTCAACCCACGTCAAATTCCGGAGCGCTGAATTTCTTACGTTTCCTACAGAGGAACATTAATATAATGTAGACACAGGCGTATATTAAATTAAAAGATAATTAAATAAAAATCCTTCATAAGTTATTTATCAACTGAAAACACTTTTATAATATAACTCATTTGGCTTTTAATTTTCAGAGATCTTTGTCCGAAAAAGCGATCGCATTATTTTATTTGGTAGCTAACAGATTTTCGGACGTGCTAAAGCGTGCCGCACACCGGCGGATTAGAGACGCTATCTTGATCAGATCCTTACCAATTCGATCAACGTCCCGAAAGCAGGATACGTACTTTCCTTATGAAATAAGCGGCCGCAAATCCCGAGCACAGACGAGTGCAGCTGACACTCTGTTGACAGTGTCCTGCGAGTAGCACACGTGTTTCGTATGCAGAAGTTTTCAGGTTCAAGTCTCGGGCGCGGATACCGGATACCATAACCGTTTCGTGGTTCTTCTCAGTGTCTCTAGGCAAATGTCAATACAGTGCTCCATATTTAAGAACAACCCCATCCTTCTACATTTTCACCGATTCATTATTCACTAACCATACTACGCAGGCCGCGCCATAGCTCAAGGCGTTAGTCGCTGGCTTCCCACCGCGGCGGCCCGGGTGGTATTTGTGGTGGACAAAGTGGCGCTGGGGCAGGTTTTCTCCGAGCACTTCGGTTTCCCCTGCCAATCTTCATTCCACCAGTTGCTCCACAATCACCCTCACCTATCATCTGGGGCTGGTACAATAGGCCAAAAGTGGCCGCAGTACAAGGGACAAGTCTCACCCCACTAGCAATACAAAAAAACATACTATGTACAATTCGACCCTAGGCCTACACAGTCTGAGCTACCTCCAGCGATAAATAAACAGTAAGCATATCAAGCGCTGCGGCAAGTTTGAAACAAAACAATAAAGCTACAGCGATATTCTTCAGTAAGTACTTTCAGCTGTCTCAGTATCTGCAGAGGGCTATAGAATATTCAAGTGCACCTAGCTTCGATCTGCTGTCGAGGTTTCACTACAGGGCTTTTTTCAGATAAGGTAGAGAAGGACATTATACAGAACAAAGCTTTGCGCGAAGGGTCCCGCATAAGGCGATTCTGCATTATAAGTTTAACATAACACTGGCCATGAAGAAAAATGATAAGGAATTATCGTAAAAAGCATTTCAAGAATTAGGGAAGAACGGCCTCCAGCATTTTGTGAAGGGGCAGGTTTAAACGAAAGGTGACAGCGATTGTAAACTGTCATGACTCCACCCCAAATGTCTCTGAGTGGCACTGCCAGACTCTGTCCCCAACGCACTGCTCTCGTTTAGCAACTTCAGAGTAAAGAAAACAAGACCCAAGCTGCACCATTGCCAAATATGTTTTCCGACTTGCTCGTCAGTTATTTAAATTACAGTGGTAACAGTATGTACCACCTCTTTAAAGTTCAGACGCTCCAAATGTTGCCCACACCGTTTGTAAACGGGTGGTCCGCAGACCGAGACCAGTCTTACTATACTCAGAAATATTTTCACGTTGAACCGTTGTTGAGGAGTTTTATCTTCTGGGATATAACGCTGTGTAGTTTGTAAAAGTCAGTAAAAGGACCGAAGAATAATCCAACCAAGAATATAGTTTCTTGCTGGCTAAATGTTCCTCCGAACCGTCGGTTGCCTTTCAGTTTACTACAAGGCGATACATCCCAGAGGACAGAATGCTGCACTACCACAGCTGTGAGAACGTCAAATCCTGCACGTTACACATTAGTAAGATCTTAATATTTGTGACGTTGGCTTAGTGGAAACTACTCAGTTGGGCCCAATCGATAGAGCTTGTCCCCAGCTATGGACACCAGCACCAACACATAAACCAAGCACAGCACAAGCCATCCGCAAGAGTTAAAACAAACATTAAAAGACTCCACACGCATGAGGCCTAGCACCAGAGTACTATCAGAATAGAAGTCATCACTCAAGAGACAAATTCTCTGTTTGGTGCCAACATACAGACACAGTTTTCCCACTCAGTCTACACTGGACGGAGCTGTAGTTGGCCGACTTCTGCTGTGATAATGGAGTACAGTTGGGAGAGATGTCCAAGCTTGGTTGATCGGATGCTCCAGCAGAGACATGTGGCCTGATTCCTTGTATTTCCTGCATGTGGTGTTGGGCTCAATCTGCAAGCCCTTCGCTTCTTTCTAACATGTCTCTGCTGGAGCATCAGATCACTCAACCCAGCGTGGACATCTCTCCCATCTGAACTCCCAATTATCACAGCAGGAGTCAGACAACTACAGCTCCGTCCAGTGTAGACTGAGTGGGAAAATTGTGTTTATATGTTGGTACCACACAGATAATTTGTCTCTTGAGCGATGACTTCTATTCTGATAGAGTTATTTTAATCTTTTTAATGTTTGTCCTATTTTTTTATTGTTAGTGGGGTGGAACTAAGTCCTTTGTACTGCGGCCACTTCTGGCCTACTGTACCAGCCCCAGATGACAGGTGAGGGTGATTGTGGAGCAATTGTTGGAATGAAGATTGGCAGGGGAAACCGAATTACTCGGAGAAAACCTGCCCCAGCGCCACTTTGTCCACCACAAATCCCACTTGACCAGACCCGGGATCGAACCCGGGCCGCCGCGGTTGGAAGCCAGCGACTAACCGCTTGAGCTATGGCGCGGCCCAGTGTTTGTCCTAACTCTCGCAGATAGTTGTAGTACTGTAATTGGTATATATCCTGTGTATATATCCCTGGTATATATCCCTGTGTTGGTGGAGGTGTTCGGAGATAGGGATTAACTCTATCGATTGAGTCAAACTGAGTAGGTTCCACCTGAAGAAGGAAACAGAATGCAGTCTCCGAAAGGTTGTTTTAAATAAAAAAAATAGGAAGATGGATAATGTCCAGAAATACAACAGTTCTACGTTAAAAATTGATGTTTTTATGTATATTATATCTGCAGTGGACCGATTCTGTTCAAAAATTAATTTATTACGATAACTTTCCGTATGGACTCCAGCAAGAAATGTTGCCGAAATCCATAAGGTAATTAGAAAGTTACTAGACGGCGGAAACACCCAACACACACACAATGAGTCTATTTCATGATCTTGTGAACTCATAAAAAGGATTCTGTCCCACTGAAAGAAGATATCAACAAAGCAACATGTCGAGACGTCTGTAAGTTACCAACTGCTGCTATTCAAAGCCTTTACATGATCTCTGCATTACTAAAGCGAATCAAAATCGTAGCAGAGGTGCACGTTCTTCTTTCGACCTCTTTCTTCCTGACCATACGGCATTACATCCCGGATGAGTGTAACATTCGAGTCACCGCTGTGAAAACCACAAATCCAACACCAACACTGTCTGTAAGATCCGCGGTTTCATCAGTCACTTTTAAACGGAAACAGGTCAGAGCGGGTCAGCGTGCCTAAAGCGGAACGCAAAAGGAAGAAGAGCAGAAAGAGGAAGAAGAGGAAGGGGAATAAGAAAATATATCAGTCAATCCCCAGTTCTTGGGTGTCTCCCATTTCAAGGGAGTTCTCCGTCATTTTTATTTACGTGAACATTTGTTAAGCCGTGGGTCGAGGTCAGTGTTGAGCTGGAAGCCAGTCAGTGGCTCGGCCGGGCGAGGTGGTACAGTCTGCTGTTGGACACTCTGGCATTCTTTGCCAGACTGTACTGTGTTCGTTCAGCAGAGACCACCACGGTCCAGCTTCACGTCCCAGACATTTCGATAAGGCACAGGATTGGTGGTCTGAACAAAGTTGCAGGATTTGAGGTTCTCAACAGCGGTTGTTACGAAGAGTATTATATTATGGAATATAACGCCGTGTAGTCTGTTGAAAGGCAACCGACGTTTCTGAGGTCCATACTGCCTGCATTTTCAGGGTCGAAGAATAAGTCGAGGAAAATATCAACGTGAAAGTGGATGATATTTCAAGCTGCTTATTCTTCGACACAGAAGACGGAGGCGATATGTTCCTCCGAAACGTCGGTTGGCTTTCAACGTACTACACGGCATTATATCCCAGAAGATAGTACTCTTCGTAAGAAAGTTGTTGGGAGAGTTTAATTTATAGGCGAAACGTAACCACTGTACAAAACGAAATTAAAATCTAGGTTAATAGATTTCCCTTAAGAATCGACTATCGTGTACAATTCTGCACACAATCCTTAAACGTATCAGTACAGTTTATTGGGTACAAACTGACTCAGTCCATGCAGTCAAGCGCTCCTTGAGATGTTGATACTCTCTCAGCCGGTCAAAAATTCCCAACCTTTTATGAAACCCAAAGTTTTATTACCCAGTTCACAAGAGCCCGTCATTAGGCCATATCCTGAGCCAGATGAATGTAGTCCACACCAGTTCATCCCATTTCTGTAAAATACTTCTTAATATTATTCTCATATATATATCTGTAGGTATTCTAAAATGTCTCATTTGGTTAGGTAGGAAAGGTAAACAAAGGTCAATTTTTTTACCGTGCGTAATTAAGTTCAACACCATGAACACGTACGGCGGAGTGGAGGTGTAACTCCGTGCATTCTTACTCTCTGCACTGGATGGAGGTGAGCAGTTAAGTTCATGCTCCGGCCGCTTTATCCGCAGCGAAACAGCCCCTGGTACCAACTGAACAGTAGGCTTACGGGGGTTACAGAGCTGGCTGGACGTTGTGAAGAGAACAATTTCTTGCCCTTCCCGGGAATCGAACCCTGCTTCCCAGGCCCTCTAACCTGTTTCCGAGTAGCTAATTACCGAGCCATTGCTGATTATTAGGTAACATTTATTTCAATTAATGTTTTTAGGTATTGTAAATAATTGTGGAAATGGTGCTTAAAATAGTTTACGGCGGCTGAGTGTGATATCTTTCCTGTGGTGTATTTTCTGCAGTAAATTTATCCCTGTAGCCAAATGTAGGGACGGACTCTGTTACCCCAGAAGTAGGCCACGACAGCATCTGTTCGCAGCAGTTTCAGCCAAAGAGGACAACCAACCAGAAGATGTGCTTTAAACTTAAGTTTGAACAATTTAAGGCGATTCTTACTAATGGCCCTTCATGTTCAGGATTGACAATTGAAATTCCTTTAAAAGTGACTTTAATTTTAGGCGTTAGTATTTGGTATATTTGCTCCTTATCCCAGTTTTGATTTTAATCCCCCCTCCATATACCGGCGCCTATGGACAGGTGCAGTATAGCAGGCTTGTCCAACTTCAAACTGCCAGTGATCTGCCACCCCCTCCTACCATAGTACCTCGCTTTAAGCAAAAATATTGGTAAAAATAACACGACACATGATGTTTGTTGTAAAAGCAACATACATTGAAAGTACAGACTTACCTTGTTCGTTAAGGACAGAAAAGTATGAATGACTAATAAGTATTTTCCCCTCAAAATCTGAATATAATCATATT
This sequence comes from Cryptotermes secundus, assembly GCF_002891405.2. Classification (NCBI taxonomy): domain Eukaryota; kingdom Metazoa; phylum Arthropoda; class Insecta; order Blattodea; family Kalotermitidae; genus Cryptotermes; species Cryptotermes secundus. Next base: position 152,173 of record NW_019720704.1, read on the forward strand.
ATATTACAAGTGAATTTACATGCTTTTCACGTATAATTTCCTTACAGGCCTATGAAATCGACCAAAATTCGTCCCGCGATCGACGCGTTGGACGTGCCTGCTGTATAGCAATGAGCTCGTTTACAGTTCCGTCCTTCTATTCACTTGTTACTGTACGCATTAATGTTACTTTACGCTGATGAATGTTGTTGACATGTTTTCGCTGCACACTTCCATACTTTGAGCATTAGTGCTCTTGCGTGCGGCGTGACGCTGACAGTCTGGGCCCATTAGCTGGATGGTCCGATGCTATCGCTCGCTATTGGCGATCACTGGACTCTAATGCACGGCTGGACTCTTCCGTGGGCACTGTGTCTCGACGGTCTCGACGAAGTTGGATTTTGGTTTGCCCAAGTCTGACTGCACTGAACACGCGGAGTGACACGCCACAATCTTATCTCATCAGAACAGTGAGGCGTAAATTTAAGTCAAAAGTAGAAAAGAATGTAAAATTGTCCCTGTGCACATTCCATGAAGACACAGGCGGGAGTGGAGGTATAGCTCCACCATTCTTGACATTCGGCACTGGATGGAGGTGAGTGATCAGCTTCACGCCCCGGCCGCTTTACGCACGGGGAAGCAGCCCCTGGCACCCATCAGATAGGAAGCTGGGTGGACACCAGAGCCGGTCTGGACGTCGTGAAGAAGAGAAACATCTTGTCGCTGTCGGGAATCAAACCTCAGTCCTCCAGCACATCGCTACCTTAGTTCATTTTAAAATAACCTCACAAAATTAGATTGGGGAGACTCAGCATTGCAGGCCTCCTAGACCTCCCGACTAAAATCTACGAGTGATAAGCCCTCAACCAATGGCAAGTGAAAGTCAGTTCAGTTCCCATTCATAACACCGTCCCACTTTACCCTTTCCATCCTGGATTCCTTTAATAAGCGCTTCGGTCTGTCGGGATGATTCCTGGTAACGTGTAACTGCTATAGCCGAATAGCAACAGCGGACATCCGAGCAGAGAACCACGTTTTCTTCGCACTCAAATATCGGATAAGTATAGACAAGAGCAGTGAATGTTTTCAAGCGAGATGTCTGCATACGATGGGGTACCCAAAAGAAACCGAACTATTTTTTTTTGTGGGCAGAGATTTTGTAGTACTGTGTTTTGCCGCTATGAGCGCATAGAGCTAACATTCCGGAGTCGATAAGCCGACTACCGTTGCTTCAGAAGTTAAGGACTAGTTTCGGCAGAGTTTATAGTGACAACTGTTTTGTGTGATCGTCGTTTTTTCAATGGCCCGAACACATGAAAATGTTGAAAAAATTCGCGAAATCATCAAGGAAGATCGACGACGGACCATTGAAGAAATTGTGGTGCTGTCGGGAGTGACTTTGAGCTCAGTTCAGCGAATTTTGACAGAAGATTTCGGAATGAAAAGGGTGGCTGCGAAATTCGTGCCACGACTGCTGACTGCTGAATAAAAACAAGGTCGCGTGGAAGCATGCTGTGCTTTGAAAGAAGAGTCCCGAAATGATCAAAACTTTTTTTCAGCATTTTGCTGATGTTGCTGAGGTGAAGTAAAAAAACGACGGAGGCGCTGTCAAGCATCTCAAAAGATGAATTTAGACAATGTTTTGAAAAATGGAATAAAAGACTAGACAAGTGTATTAGTGTAAGTGGAGAGTACTTTGAAGGGGATTGAAGGTTTGTGCTTAAAATTTGAATAAATAAGTTTAAAAAAAATGAGTTCGGTTTCTTTTGGGTACCCCCTCGTATATACCACAGAAAATGGGATTGTAAGACCCTTCATCGTTTGAAATTTGCGTGACAGATAATTATATGCGGATTACTGGGAGAGAAAGAATACGCTGACATTTCGGTGTTGTCTTGCGTTTCATTGGCCTCATCTCTCTTCTTCTTCTTGGTCATGCCATTTACCGCCTGTCACAAACTTTCGTGGTTTTAGAGACACTCCCACTATTACTCACAGCAATACATCTCACTTACGTCATTTCAGCTCCACCTTTTGTTTAGTAAATTGGTTTGTATTTATTTAAGTGTTTCTGGCTTATCTGCAGACACTGTGAGCTGCTCAGAACTTATAGCGCCAGTTGACCATGTGACTAATGAACTGAGAATTGAAAGGATGTAAAAGAGAGCTATTCTGGCCTGATATACTATTATCCAGGCATTTGCTTAGAGATGCTGAGGAAACCACGAAAACCAAGCTTCGAGAGCCGGTCTCTGAGCCGAGAGGCTCAGGATCGCCAACCACTGGGTACGTAACAGCCGAAACTAGAATATTTCTAGGATATTCTTTTCTAAACCTGACCGAACCAAAGATGAGGCCCAGTAATCATATTTGCTATTATTATTGGACTACTGATTCGATTTAACAGTGGTAACAATCCGTACCACTTATCTTGACATTAAGAAATTCTATATTCTGCTCAGAGTGTATTAATGTGTTTCGTATGGTTCTCACTAGAAACAGCGATTATTTCCCTGAACAAACATTAACCGGACAGTTTTTGTTATGAAGGTCACGTGTTTTCTGTGAGGTACGGACTGAATTTTAACATGATTCCCTTTCCTTAAGAAAAACAGTTAACCATGATCTGTGTGTGTGTGTGTACGTCTGTGTCTGTTCCACTTACCTTAAAAATTAATAGTATAACGCGTAGCGTAATGGAGTGACATGATCTTACTTAGCATTTATCAAAATTGGAAAACGTGTACACCATAACAACGTAAGGGGCACATAAAAAAGTCAATTTTTTGGTTCAGGCCTTCAGCGAGGCTCCCACATCGAATTCAGCAGAACATGTGTCCAGTGGTTTCAGGCGCTGTTGGTACTTGGTCCCGGACTAACGGACATAACCTCCATGCAAGGGGGTCTTTTTTGCAAAGAACGCCTAAGAAGTTGTCAATAGCCATTGGAGTTGCACGATTTTCTTCCTAGGGTGGAGGATACAAGTTAAGTTGTCCACGCCATGAAAACGTATGAAGGAATTCGTGACTTCGGCACTAGATAGAGGTGAGTGGTCAGCTTCTCACTCCGGCCGCATTGCCCCAATGCCCTTTGGATAAGAGCCTGCGTGGATATTCACGGTGGGAGAATATTTAATTTTAAAATAATTTCAGTTTACATTGTTTGGTATATGTTTTTTTTTCAAGCTTTGACTTTTTCTAAGTATCCGGGGGTGATCCTACTTGCACCCTCCCCCGGCACACGCAGCAGGTTCATTCTGTTTCTTTTCATTGATTTATCCAGTAGAACGATGTACAACTGATACACGGCAAAAAAGTTTTAAATATATTAAACAGCGATATAATACTTCGTCCCATCTGATAGCATTTGTCAAGAAGGTCAAGAAGCCCAGAAATATCAATAAGGAACGAAATTTGTGATTATTAAGGGAGCAAGTGCGTCAACTTCACTTCAACTTCTATGTCAATGATGCACCATCTGTACCGTAGATTCCGGTAGGACCAACGCTTAAGCGCCCACCATCTACTGGAGGAAGATGGTACCAAGTGATGTTACTGGCGCGTCAGCTGTAGATGAGGTCAACGGCCGCGAGTGTAACCACGGTTTGCGCGCTGAACAAGCGGAGTAGCGTACGCACGGCAACTTACGTAACGCCACTTTATCAGCTGCACTGTTATGCGGCGTATAATGGCTGCAAAGTGTGGTTCTCACAGCAGTGAGTACCTCCTGGGTTGTGATGCTGTGTAGTTTACTGACGTTTCGGAGAAACATAGGGCCTACATCTTCAGGGTCAATAAGTCAGCTAAGCAAATAATCAGCTGCCTCCGAAATGATTACCCGGGTACACGGCGTTACATCCCAAAAAGTATTCTTCAGCTGCAACCTACTATGAAGTACCAACTCAGCTCTTTCCTGGAAGCACTAAGGAAAGTAGGGATAAATCTCATTCATGATATCCGTGCTGTGGGCTGACACCTTTGGAAAGAAATGAAGCGATACAGGCTGGACGGCCGTGACTGATTCAAGAATTTTCTTTTCAAAACGGATTAAGAATCTGGGGAAATCCAGCGAATACAGCAAGTGGGCCTTCTTCAGGCAGCCAAAATGAAAAGGCATGTTCATTGTTCTGTGCTGACATCGCCTGGAAGAAACTCTTGTAGACTACGAAACAGTACCTGTGGTTTGTGTATCATCCACACTGGCCAACATATTGCGTATTACCCTAAACTTCACGAGACACGTATATTACAGTTAAGAGTACACAAAGCTTCCAAATGTGTTCACTGCGATTTCTCATACGTGTTCATGATTTTTACAGCAGACACACGCAAAAAACATCCGGTCACGGTAGCCGAGCGGTCTAAAGCATGTACTGTCTTCGCCCGCTTGGAAACCGGGATCGTGGGCTCGAATCCCACTCAGGGCATGGATGTTTAGTTTGTGTGTGCGCGTTTTTCTGTGTTTGTGTACAGGTAGAGGCCTTGCGACGAGCTGATCACCCGCCCA
>NW_019720704.1:156766-188142 GCF_002891405.2 Cryptotermes secundus
CAAAAACCAAACGAGGGGGGGGGCGAGCTCGTTTAGACAGAAAATGACATAAGCTAAGGTAACGTTTCTGTGTCTATTTAAGCAGCACAGCATGAAGATGCTTGGAGGGAGTGACGGTATAGCTCCACGAGTTAGTTAAACTGTGCGCTAGATGCAAGGGGAATAGGTAGCTTCACTACCCGATCGCAGTTGTCTAGATACAGATATTATTATACATTATCACGCGAATTAAAACTTGGTGTCACGTGTTACTTGTGCTGCAACACAACGCAGACAATTCAGTCGCAATACCGCCCACAGCAGAGAGCTGCAATGCCGACGTGTTGCGTGGCAGTATCAAGATTCTCCGCTCGATGGCCGTGCAATTCATACTTCCATTCTGTTTAAAATTAATAATAAAAAAAAAAAAGCACCACACGACCTGACATTTTATGGCTTATTACAGACTGTAGGAAGAGTAGCATCTGCGATTAATATCGGGTAGCTCAATAGCACAGAGACGTTTCGAAAGAACGTCTTATTTCCATCTTCAGGGTCGGAGAGTAAAGACCGAGACGCTGGTGAACTTCTACAGAACTTACATCCCACAGGAGAGTATAAATGAAATCAGAAGCTGTACTCGTATTCGGGAAACGCTCGGTTCGAAAACCGTTCGGGTCACTGGCTATCTTAACTGAGGGTTTTCACAGTTTTCTGCAGTCAGTTCAGGGATAGTACTTAAATTTGGCTACGACCGTTTCCTTCCAAAATTTTCCGATTCATTAATTCATCAATCGTACCACCAATCGACTTGACGCTGTATGCGTTCTATAGATACCGACGGCGTGGTTAACCTTCGAGGATTGTCCCTAAGGAAATACAGGTACGTCGCTTTTCCTAACTAAATAATTGCTTACATCAGAAAGTGAATCGTATAGTGGACAGTGTTTCCCGGTGAGACCATCACTCAGAAAGGAAAGTGGAACGGCTACCGAAAGGGGCGTCAGTTTGTCTGGACATACTAGCCGCAGTTCAATTCAGACATCAGTACTGTGTCCAGTATATTGGATTAAAATCGAATATACAGAAAAGCCAACTACGTGAATTAAAGTGTTATCGGAGGAAAATGTATCCTACCGTAGGCTGCCTGTCCGCTACATTTCCAGCCCTCAACTCTTCGCCACTTATTTTTTTTTTCCACAAGCAACATTTGCATTTTCTGTCCCTATTATTAGAGTCAGCACCATGTTAGGTGGGTCCCTGTCACCACGGCATGGCGCGTCCTCAGGTTGCGGATGGAGGAGACGCCCTCCAGTTTTGGAGGGAAGCTGCGAATATATTGAATAAGAAGTCGCGGACAGCCGACAAGGGGTGACCCTCCAGCTTGGGGGTTGGGCGTGGGACTAAAAACTCCTCACCGTAAAAAATAAACTCATTACGAAAATTCTCAAGAAGCCTCGGAGGACTCTTGTGAACACGGTAATGAACCTTCGGGTCGCATAAAATGCTGAGGAATTTTTGAGTAGCTGCAGATTTGGCTTCTCCTCAAGAAGGGCCCAGCTCCGTAAGTAAGTAAGTAAGTAATTATTAGAGTCACCTCCTGAAACAGCATGAAAGAAGGGAGAGAGGGAGGAACATGCATGTAACCTGAGGGGGACACCTGGTAGCTGCCTACGTGGGAAGATAATATTAAAATGGATTGTAGACAGTGACAGGATCGGTCAGGATGTTGATTGGATTCAACTGGTTTCGGTTACAGTGCAGTGATTGGTTTTTGTGAATACGGTACAGAATAATCGGGCCGTATTCAAATCGAAAATGTCTTGGCGAAATAAACAACTGTCAGCTTCTCAATATGGACCGGGGCCATGGCGTTAGATGGAAAGTCATCTCTATGTGTAACACAATGCAACGAACCAGACAACATCACAACGTTTGAGACGGACTGGTTATACCGTGTTGAACACTTCTAATTATCTAATTAAAGCGGCCGCGCCATAGCTCAAGCGGTTAGTCGCTGGCTTCCCACCGCGGCAGCCCGGGTTCGATGCCGGGTCTAGTCGAGTGGGATTTGTGGTGGACAAAGTGGCGCTGGGGCAGGTTTTCTCCGAGTACTTCGGTTTCCCCTGCCAATCTTCATTCCACCAAATGCTCCACAATCACCCTCACCTATCATCTGGGGCTGGTACAATAGGCCAGAAGTGGCCGCAGTAGAAGGGACTTAGTCCCACCCCACTAGCAATAAAAAAAATCCCCTTAAAACAAACTGATAGCTATGTGTACCACTTGCTGTAACATTTAAGAACTCTCAGTCTACTTATGCGTTCCATATGATTCTCTCTCTCACACACACACATAACAGAGGTTATTTCCTTAAACAGCCTTGGTCCCTTTTACTGGAGATGGAGTGACTTTTTTGTGAGGTAGGAACTGAATTTGTATACGGTATTCAGACTAACTTCAGTCTTCGCAGAATCCAGGGTCTGGAATTCTAGAGCGAAATCTGGCAAAAGGTGTGTATGGAAGACCAGAAGTAATCCCAGAACAAGCTTTCATGTGTTCTCTCGAGCCTTATCCTGGATGAATACCACCAACCTAACCGGGGCACTCAACAGTGTAGTTGGTTGAGGCACTATGCTATAAGCCGAAGGTTGCAAGTTCGATTTCCGATGAGGTCATTGGATTTTTCCATTGACCTAATCCTTCCAGCCGCACTATAGCCCTGGGGTCGACTAAGCCTCTAACAAAAATGAGTACCAGGAATCTTCCTGGGGGTAAAGTCGGCCGGCGCGTAAGGCTGATAACCTCACCACCATTTATGAGCCGACACTCTAGAAAACGTGGGAGCCTCAACGACTCACATCTCTATAGGCCTCCACGGCCTGTTACAGGGACAGATTTACCTTTACGTTCACCTCCAACTGACCAAACATACGTACGAGAAAAGGAACTTCCACCCCCAGCGAGCTAACACGACAGCTGTGTGGGACCTATTGATCACAACTGTGTTAACGTGAGTAAGAAACCGCGGGATATACTTCTGCAAGGATATGAGGAGGTAAGGTTCAGAGTGGTCAAGAAGTCAGGGGACGTGCGGACGTAAGAGTACCAAAATGAATGAAAGAAAGTGAATAATGATGGAGAAGAAAAATCCGTACATATTGTGGCATGTAGACTCGTTGCTAGGTAGAGGCCCGTAAACAGCAACAGAAGAACGATGTTTTCTATGCGGTCCGTACCGAGATATTATAAGCAGGACAAGTGAGACGATCCCACCGCTGATAAACATCTGCGTCCCTTATCCCTGCTTGTAAGATAATCCGCTCTAAGATCTCTTTACAGGTAACCGGAAGATTGAAAGACTTAACGTCCAGTAGGCCGGCGGCCACAGCAACCAATCACCATCTATGCTGGACAACATGGTGAAAGGAGATGAGTTTAAATAGGAACTGTAGTAATTAAATCCTATTACTGGGTGAGCAAAAGACCTTCCCCCATAATAGAGATTTAAACTTATCAATGCTTAAGCAATTACAAATATAAATATATGCATGTTTGCATGCACGTGTGTGCGTATAGGCTTCTTTCCGTGCAAATGTTATACACAACTGTTTGCTGCTCATTCAAAGCATGCAAAAAAACTGTAGAAAAAAATGTGAACTTTATTATGAAATAAGCCGACAGCCAGATGAGGATTAACGTTAGGGTTCGCGTATTTAATGCCGGACTGCTGGCCAGAAGTCAGTTTGCATCCGGAAGGTCCTGCGTCCGGCCAACTCGATCAAGTTTTTCCGTGGTTTTCTTCCGTACTAGAGCAAATGCTGAGTTGGTACCCAAATTCCACGTTGCACTGCATGCTTTAAATGCAGCCCTCCCATTGGTAACATCAAAATTTAAACCCTAATGTAGCCTTCCCAACGTCAGTTCAAACTTTACTATAAAGCAGCCCTTCCAGCGTCACATAAAAATGAATTCCGATCATATGCTCTACCTATACAAGAAGGACAAGCGGGCACTGCCTGGGAACCTTCAAAACTGTAGATCTAGTTTCTTGCACCCCTCCCCAAATGTAGTGTCTCTCACTAGCCCCTCCACTTTCTCTCTCTCTTCTCTTAGTGAGCTGGCTGGTCGGGTTAGATAACCACTGAGGTTTCAGTTGTGAGAAACTGGTAGCTGAGGCCGGGAACAGTTCAGGAACACAAGAATGGGATCGTACGCAGTTGGAAGCCGCTACCAAGCAACGTATTGAAGGTGTGACCGTGGACACTAATGTGTGTGTGTTTGTGTAATAATGAACGTGAAGTGTAGTCACGCGCTGTGTCAAAGAGTCCAATAAATCGAGTCATCAATCCGAACTCCGTCTATAGTCACTCTGTCACGTGACAATATAATGGATCCGTCCGCCAGTTTAGCTGTCTGTCCTTCCGTCCCTTCCTGTGTCTTCCCAACTAGGCATCGTAGCTAAGACAGAGACAAAAGACGTTCCTCTTGGACAGAGGGTCCTGTGAGAATTGTTAACTGTACCGTTACAGGCAGGGACGGTGCGAAAGTACAGTCCCAGCCAAACTGCTCACAGCTCCCGCTGTCTCTACTCTCTCGCATGTCATGGGGTCCCTCCACCAGCTGCACGCTGGTCTGTCTGCTCTAGTAGGCGCACGCGCTGAATTATGAAGCTGTGTCCTGTCATTAGGTTTGTCGCGATTGGTCGGTGAGGAAGTATGCAACGCTCTGTACCTTTACTGGTTGCAGTTTCGGGTCTGCTGCACCTAGCCTTGCTGCCCGATATCACCACGGAAACACCACCATCACGGTTCCGAGGTAAGGATCGTTAAGGAAATGGTGACACGAAGCACGCAACTAAGGATCTGCTTTGAAGTGGTTGTGGACTCGTGTGGGACACAACAAAATCACACGATGTTGGAATTGGGGGATCTCGTGGGATGTGACGCCGTGTAGTCTGATAGATCAGTGACGTTTCGGAGGTTCCTCCTGCGTCAGCATTCAGGATAACTTGAAGAAGTAGGCAGCAAACGCCTCCAAAAGAGATATATTCTACCAGACTACATCGCGACCCACGGTAGAAGGCAGAATAGTATTAAGACTTAGAGAGTGATTGGAATAAAGGGAATTCATGTTTTGGTTAACATTATAGTGGAGTGCAAGCAACAAAACAAACATCGAACTTACACATTTAAGCAATGGCCGGGTGGGTGGGTGAAAAGTTGAACGTACAGAGAGCTTTATAGACGGCGCCTTGGCGAAGCAAGCTTTGACACTAAGGGGTTGGCGCGACTTGACGGGAGCAGCGACCGATTCATCATAGCGCGCCTTAGCAAGAACTGCGTATTTGGGTAAGGTAAAGCAGGAAAATGCTTCAGTTGCTCGTTAATCAGATAATCTAACGGGATGGGGCAAAGCAACCTCATATTACTCAATTGGGTTGAAATTTTAGCGAATTTCAGGCTGGGCCATTGTAAATATTTTGGGACAACTGTACAAAATATAAGCTCGACCACTTGTTCAATACTGCCGTTTAAATTGTAACAATGCGATCACTGAAAGTAAGAAATATGTTCAGGTAAGCCCACACGCGAGGCACACAATAAAACCCCAGAATAAACGAATAAGAATAATTCCACACGAAAGCAGGGATACAAACTCCTGTTTTAATGCAGTAAACAATTTCTTCATAAAGCAAGAGATCTAAAGGCGTAGCATTCATTCATCTGGAAAGCGTCAAAGTAAAACACCTTCTGAAAGACCTAGACCCATATGGAGGATAATATTAAAATGAATGTTAAAAGAAATACGGTCTCAAATTGTGAACTGGATTTAAATGACAACCGAGAACGGTAATTAACATGTAAGTTCCAAAAAGGGTAGGCAGACTTTGCAGATAGCTTCATTCTTTAGACACAGTTGTCATAGCTTAATACACAACATGAATATAGCAAAGAAATGCCCCTCGACCTTACTAGAAGTTACAATCTTAACAGTATGCATCCTGTTGTGTGCTATAGGCAAGGTACATGAACTATATAAAAAAGTATGCAGTCTGCACAACAATATTGTTATTTTACATGTTTCTACCCTTATACTGGGTCATCATCAGGCGTACAATGATACCAGTCTCAGTTGTTGAATTGTATTTAACTATTTGCAACTAATTCTTCAATAAGGATCCTTATTGTGCACTTGAATGTTTTTAAATGCATAAATTGAATTTTTCAGTTAAAATTTTAAATCCTTAGATAATAAGATTTCAAAAATTAAAGGCTAAAGATTAAAACAAGTTAAAAATATACTAACATGGAAATGAAAATCTCTTTAAACTTCGTGGCCGCTATCTGTTGACGTGAATGTTGTTGTGTAGACTGCACACTTCTGTATACATTTCATGAACTTTTACCATCGCCCTATCAAAAGTCGCTGTTCTCACTTAATGGTAAGTTATTATTAAATATGTTTATGCTCAGGTTGTGTTGAGAGACGGGACAGCGCAGTCGGTATAGCGATTGGCTACGGGCTGGGCGACCAAAGGGTCGGAGTTCTAGTCCCGATGGGGGCAAGAACTTTCACTTCTCCATGTCGTCCAGACCGGCTCTTGGACCCGTCCAACCTCCTATCCAATGGGTACCGAGGTCTCTTTCCCCTGGTATAAAGAGGCCGAGGCGTGAAGCTGACCACTCACCTCCATCTAGTGCCAAAGTCAAGAAAACGTGGGTCTATACATCCACTCCCTCATACGCCTTCATGGCGCAGTGCTTAATTACTTAAGCAGAAGGACAACTTAATTTTTAGCTTTACAGGTTATGTTGTTTTATATCGAGCATTTATTGTGGTTACATTTGTTTGTTTTTTAGAGTTGCGTACACTGCTGAAGTTAAATGCGCAATGTTTTATTGATGATTTAGCATAATTAAATGTAATTATTGTCATTCTGGACCCATTGATATCATTTTTGGACGGAAAGTTTGCATATAAAATGAGATAATATCGAAAAAACGGTTTCTGAGAGTACGGGAAGCGTTTCGCTTCGAATGTTACGTTGCTTCTTGCTTTAGCCCAGCGCTAAGTTGGGGGACTCAGCACTCGCTGGAACACAGCATCAGAGGGAAGGACAGTCTTGTAGATAGGATAGCTTCCTGGAGCAACGATAACGCGTTACAGACAGACAGATTCACTATACAGCTGAACTCCACATCCCACTATAAATTTAATGGTCAATGGTAATTATATAAACCACCTTCTTTAACATTTAAGAGCTCTATATTTTGACCACATAATGCATTTATATGTTCCATATTAATCGCACAATAAACAGCGATTATTTCCATAACAGTATTAACCGGTTGGGCTTTGTAGCGGAGACGCAATGGGTTTCCTGTGAGGTACGAACTGAATTTATATATACTGCATTCTGCCCACACAGTGTATTTATGTGTTCCGTATGATTCTCACAATAAACAGCGATTATTTTCCTAAAGAGCATTAACCGGTTGGGCTTTGTAGCGGAGACATAATGTGTTTCCTGTCTGGAGGCGGTGTCGAATATCTCCACCGTAGCCCTGCGAGTCGTAGGAGGAGATGAAAAGGGAACCCAGTGCCTGGGCGTATAACTGGGCCAACCTGTTCCTGGGGGATATAAATAGGGGGACCTGGCCCTCCAGGTTGAGGGGTCTCGAATTTGAGACAGTAAAATATGGTCATGAGTCCCGCGGGAGTCGAACCTGAGAATAACTGTGCTGGCGAGGGCCAGCAACAATTGTAAACTACAGACCCATCTTTTCGTTAGAGAGGATGTTACATAAACTATGAAAGCAAGTATTCAGCCGAAAAAAAATATTTGTCGTGGGTCTCAAGGGGCTTGGCGCCAAGGCGAACTGATTGGCGGTAAACCGGCTGACGTAAAGTAACTCTGATCCTGATTTACGATGGAAAGCATTAATACAAATATCAACAGACCACTGCTGCTGCTCTCGTGTTTTCACTGTCCATATTCGAATTCTGGTTCCGCACATTGTACCCAGTGAGCCTTGTGAGCCGTTAATCCTTTATACGGGGACACAACTGCCTGCCTGCGTATGTGAAGATACGCCGTGAGATCTGGTAGGCCTTTGCCGACGTTGCACATGAATCTCCCGTGCCTTACACCAGGAAAATGGAAGCAACACGCACCTCCGAAGCATCGGTAACATCTACCAAGCTATACGGCGTCACATCCTATACGACAGTAAACTTCATAGACACCGCTGTGAGAACCTCACATACACACTTACCCACTCACCAACCTAACTTCGCAGTCAGGAGAGTCTTGATTCGATTCCGTGCAGGGGCTTTCATATCGGCTAGTGACTGTGACGGTTGTGGGACCCACCTTTCAGTGTACGATATCTCAGTCTCTACATCAAGTCAAACTACGGACGGATGACCGAGAAATCGGGGTTCGATTTCCAGCAAACAGCAGGAGATCTTTGGTACCGAAACTACTTCCCACCTAGTGGATACTGCGAGCTATTTCCTCAGGAATAAAACGGCTGGAGCGTGAAGCTAGCCACTCATCTCTATGTAGTGCTGAGGTTAGGAACGCAGGGAGCTATACCTTCGTGTTTGGTGCTTAATTAAGAACAGGGACTTTGTTTTTTAGCTATGGATATAGAGTGGGGTGATAACTGTACACGTAGACCTACACAGTGCGCCAAGACAAAGTTAACTTCACCCATATGCATATTCACCAGACATCCGTCCGTCCGTCTCACTCTGTTTTCCCATAAGGCGCGACGCACAAGAAACAGACGAAGACGAAAGATGTTCATGTTCGAGAGATAAGACTCGTTACATGAGCATGGGTTCGTGTCAAAACCAGCGTATTTTTGCAGCATTTCCTACATAAGAAACGCTTGAGACTGGGATTGCAATTGGTGCGTAAACTTCGTTGTTTTTTTACAGTAATGGGAGGAGTTTACACTACATCATGGCGTAGTGTACTTTCATTTTCATTTATTTTAAGAGAGCTTACTTGTGTATTCCATCAGTTACAGGAACGCGCGGCAGCGTAGTTGGTTGAGGTACTATGCTACAAGCCGAAAGGTCGCGGGTTCGATTCCCGATGGGGTCACTGGATTTTTTAATTGATATAATCCTTCCAGCCGCACTATGGCCCTGGGGTTGGCTCGGCCTCTAACAGAAATGAGTACCAGGAATCTTCCTGGATGTAAAGGGCGGTCGGTAAGAGTGTAAGCTGTAGGCCGCGCCATAGCTTAAGCTATTTATTTATTTTTCTGTACAGAGCACTTCGCCAACCCCTGGTCCAAGTTAGCCCGATTCTGACCGACTCAATTGATGCGCGAAGTTTTTCTCCCCCTCCCCCTCCCAGAGGCATCAACTTCCCCTTCGCATGACTGGGTGCAATTTACTTATCAAGGTGGAAACTGATTGTGCGTCTGACGGTTTGACGCATTGAGTTCTGTGTACTGACAGGCTCAAATACACTGTTCGGAGGTATAAGCGATACAAGGATGTGTTTGTTGCTCAGTCGGGCGTATTTTTGTGTTTCCAAAACAGTAGATGGGAAGCCAAAATACAACTCAATCACATCTTATGGTTTTCCTTTCCTTTTGCTTTCATCAACAATTTTATTGAACCTTTGAAGTCTGAAATTTATATAAATAATATTTAAGAATTTGGCTCCCACCTCACAGAAAAACCACTTCAGCCCAGAGACCGACCGGTTAATTCTGTTTCACCAACCTCCTGCTGCTCATTATTACAATCAGAAGAAACACTTAGAAACACTGTGGGCAAATACAGAGCTTCTTAATGTTAGAGCAGGTGGTACATATAGTAACCACTGTCTTTATATTGTTATCTACACAGAACTTGGATATAGGCTGTGTACTTCACACAGAAGCAAACTTCTGAAGTCACGTAATGCCCTGTACGGCATAAAGTTAAACTAGAATCGAACTTCGCGAATCAGAGTCCTTCTTGAGAAGCTAACAGTCGCCAAATTAGTCTAAAAATTAATTTTCTTTTATCAAACCCGAAAGTACATAACCGTGTTCACAAAATCCTGTCAATGGACGCTACTTTGTGCTAGAAAAATCCAGCTCACTTATGATAAATTTTAATATTATCCTGGAATCGTTTCTTCGCAGGGCAGTGGTAACTATGTGTACCGTTTGTTTTAAGCGTTAAACAAATCTACGTTTCTTTCGCACCGTTCATTTCTGGGGTTCGCTTGGTTCTCGCACTGAACAGAGATTTTCCCATAAACGTCAAAATACAAAAGTGGACGAACCTTTCGGAAGACATTAGTTTAATATTGTAGGAAACCTTTCATTTGTTCTCAGTGACAGATGGCGTATCGACGCCCCCTTCTCTAGACATGGTGTCCTGGTCACTCGGAAGCATCAGCGACGCCAGCCGTCGGTTTATACGCCAGTTGGAGTTGGCGGCCCGTAATGGCACGGCACGACTGCTCGGCTTCCTAAGGGTGAGTCCACCACGTGAAGCTGCGGTTGCAAGCCACGTAACCAATGGTCGGGCCGAAACGTCCACTTCCTGATGTGTATATAATTGTAATGGCGAGTGAAAGTTCCGGAATACGCAGCATCTGGTTGCAACGGCTGTCTGAGCCGGTCACGGTAGCCAAGCGGTCTGTCATGCACTGTCTTCGCTCGCTCGGAAGCCGGGATCGTGGAATCGAATCCCACTCAGGGTATGGATGTTTAGTGTTTGTGTGCGTTTCTCTGTGTTTGTGTATAGGTAGAGGTCTTGCGACGAGCTCATCACCCTCCCAAAAAGTCCTACCGAATGTCCAAGATCTAGTTTTATGGAGGTAGGCCAAGGCCCAAATTTGGGCTGTAACGCCAAAACGAAAAACAAAACGCTGTCTGAACTTCAGTTGTGCAGTAGGTCACGAATGAGCGAGAAGTACATTAGACGGTAAACATAACTCCATTCATTCTGGTCCGTGACACTAATAAACTAAATTATAGAATAATTGAAGAAAGCAGTCTTCTGAGATGTGTGCTCTGTGTTTTGTATGCGCATGCGTTACGCAGCTTAGAAACAAGGAACAGATACTCCGATTGAACCTACAGGACACAGTTAGGTTTGCATATCGGAACAGCTTATCATGAGGGTCATTTGATTTCGAAACAAATACATAGCATTGGCACTACGGGTTTCCGGAGAGATCTGTAGTTTTTATACTATTATCTGATTGTTTAATGGCGCTTTATCAACTTCGAGAGGGGGTAGCATCGGAAAGAAGGAATATGAAAGGTCGACTGGAGAAGACGCGAGGGGAAGTAATCGTAACCAGACATGCCTAAAGTAACTGAATAAAACCATGAAAAAAATCTGTGAAGTCAGATGCATGAGCCGGGATTCGAACTGATTTCAAGTCAGTATCGTAAGGAAAGGGGGGGCACATAACTACTAGTGGAATCTGTGAATGCATTTGTGAAATGTGCAATTATACTTCCGCAGTTCATACCTGTTTGGGGCATTGATACAAACTGAAGATAGCTACAACATTACAACGTACAGAGGTCATAAACAAGAATTGTACATATTCTGGCATGTAACTAACTTACGTTTGAAAGTCTCACGACAAAACTTCGGAAATAAATTGTCACGAATTTCATAAAACTCCTTAATGATTATTGTTCTCTAATATCATTAATTAAATTACTTATACTGCTCATATTGGCGTATAATTAAAATCCAAAAGCTTAGACAGCCGCTCACACTAGATGCGCGGTATAAGGCATGGACTGTCTTCGGTCGTTCGGACGCTGGGATCGTGGGTTCATATCCCACTCAAGGAATAGATGTTTGATGTGTGTATGCGTTTATTCTGCGTTTATGTTGTCCTGTGTTTAGGTAGCGGCCTTGCGACGGGCTGATCACTCGTCCAGGGAGTCCTACTGTCTGTGAAAAGTGATTACGGAACTGAGTAAGGGGGCCCATACACGTAGTGAGTCTGGCTCGGCTCGGGTTCCAATGAGCCAAACTCGTCCGTGTGTGGTGAAATTAAATTGCGGATGTTTTGAGGGCACAGACAGTTGCAAGTCAAACAGACAAACTGACGGTGCCCATCTCTCCCTGTTCCACCTCCCAAGCCGCACACAAGCACATGCCAGAAAGATCGATGAGCGGGTAAGTTGTGTAGATCAGGGGACTCGTTTCGTCTCATGAAAAGTGCACCATGAGACTTATCTGACAAACACATTCAGAGATCGAAATCAAGACTCTGTTAGCATATACAGACGTCCTTGAATTTCAGGCGCACTCCCCATCTGTACGGTTTTATGAAATATGAAAACATAGAGTAATTATTATTCGCAAACAAGACCTAATTTCTCGCTCCGAGTGAGGAACGAAGTACAGTTTGGCAGCAAATGCTGAAGAAAATTCTTTTCATTTAAGAGAAATAGTCTAAAGGAACAAGTTAGTGGACACAATTACATAACCCGTGGGTCCTTGGGTTCTGCTCGCTGTAATTGTTAAAAATGTAGGTAACGACAAACTCGCTCATGTGCCCCCGTAGCGGATAGGGACGTGAAGGCAAAGATCCACTAATTCTAGACTTTACAACCACATCTAGGGAAGTTACTCGTATAGGTCTGCTGGGAAAACGGCCCCACGGTACCCATTTTGTCAACTTGGAGACGAACACCAGTCGACATGCCCATGGCCAGTCACTTTACTGACAACTGATATTGTTAGGTGAAAGGGGGCTGGGGTGGTTTGCTTATGCAGCACGCATCAGAAAATTTATATATATATATATGCAGGTCATAGCGACAGCACGGTATAAGGCATGAATTGTCTTCGCCCGCTCGAACGCTGGGATCGTGGGTTCGAATTCGACTCAAAGGCATGGATGTCTGTGTGTGCGTTTATTCTGTGCCTGTGTTGTCTTGTGTGTAGGTAGCGGCCCTGCGAAGGGCTGATCCCCTGCCCAAGGAGTCCTACCGTCTGCGTAAAAAATGTTACGAAACTAAGAGACTAGGGTCCAGCAAAGGGCTGTAGTTTCATTGAGGAATATAAGAATGTGAATGGAAAGATTCGTGGAAGAAGAGCAATTAGGGAACTCAGAGAATAATATTAAAAGGGGAGGACGAAGTTTGATTTTCTCAAAGACCGAAGACAGATGTAGCGGCATGGCCCCCCCTTCCTTGCCTTCGTAAACCTTCGCTACTATAAGCCTATAAGAAGTTATGGTCAATACGTCACACACAAGTTGTGGTAAAGGAATATTCCTGGGGGTAAAGGACGGCCGGCGCGTAAGACTCACAACATTACCGCGATCTGTGAGCCGATTGACTAGAGAAAACGTGGGAGTCTCGAAGTCTCACAATCCTATGGGCCTCCACGGCGTGTTACAGGGATAGCTTTNTACTGGCAGAAATCAGTCATTGCATATGCCCACTATGTGTACATTTCTATCAGCGGCTCATCCTAAGAGCAGCAACTACCATACGTACAATACTGAAATCAACCCGAAAATGATATACAGCTTCATATACTCTGCAGGCAATGGAACATGTTGAGCGGGAAGCAGGATAATATTTCAAGTTTATTTTCCTTTGGCACTACAGCCCCAATTTGGGACTTGGCCTACCTCCGTGAAACTCTCCTTTTCACTTCGGTTCACTAGATCTTAGACATTCGGTAGGGCTCCTTAGGCGGGAGATCAGCCCGTCGCAAGGCCTCAACCTGTACACAAAAAACAAACTCCGTGCCTTGAGTCCGCAAGCGAACTATACCGACCGAGCGACCGCCGCTTGTCGGCGATGTTAGTGCGAACTTTAGAGGATAGAGGGTGTCGCGTGGTTGGCGCAACGAATCCCCACGGACTTTAACTTTGCTTTTCTAGACACCGGAGTCTAGAGTCTTCAAATAGCTCTTCAATTATCCTCACGAGGCTGAGTGGACCCCGTTCCAGACCCACTACTTCTCAGAAAATCTGGTAGAGCCAGGATCTGTAGCCAGGTACTCTGACCACTAGACCACAGAGGCGGCCCCTATACACAAGCACAGAAAAACGCACACACGTACAAATACTAAACATCCATTTCTTGAGTGGGATTCCAACCCATGATTCTGGTTTCCGGGCGAGCGAAGACAGTGTATGCCTTAGACCGCTCGGCTACCGTGACCGGCAATTTTTCATGTTACCCTTACATGAAATACGATTCTGAGCAACAGAACATGTCAAAGCTTTTTCTGCAGTAGATTTTGTGTCCCAGTTTGATACAAATCCAACAGCTGAAACGGCTGAAACTGACTTAGAGGAACTCACAGTCAAATGTTCTTACGTTATGTCTTTGCAGCCCGTTTAGCAGATTGTATTTAAGGCATCTGTTACTGGTGGATGCTTCATTAAAGCCATATGATTGCAAAAACGAAAAATGTATCCATTTTTAGATAGACAGTTCAATAACAAGGGGTACATATATTCACGAGTATTACCTGATGATCTTTTAGGTCGAAACATGCAGTGGATATATATACTCTTGTATAATAAAACTGAATATTAACACTTTTAATAACAGCTTTATCTATTAGTTTTTGTGTCGATGGCCACCGAAATATCGTAATGTTCTTATGTCTAACAACAATCAAAACAACTCCAAAAGAGTACAATCATCCTTCAGAAGGTAACAGTAGCTCAGCTGGTCACGAAATTTCCCCCGTTTGGTGAAAGCCGAATGGCCGATAGTGCATTCACAAGACCTCGCAAATGAACTTTATCCTGAGCCAGTTCAGCGAAGCCCACGTTACTAGTCTGAGACCATCCCTACCGTTACACCCCCTTCCCCACCCGTATTGTGACAAAGTGCCCAGATGGTCTCTTCTCTCAGGTTTTCAGACTAAGAGATCGTACTGGGCCCCGCCATAGCTCAAGCGGCTAGTCGCTGGATTCCCACCGCGGCGGCCCCGGTTCGATCCCGGGGTCTGGTCAAGTGGGATTTGTGGTGGACAAAGTGGCGCTGGGGCAGGTTTTCTCCAAGTACTTCGGTTTCCCCTGCCAATCTTCATTCCACCAATTGCCCCACAATCACCCTCACCTATCATCTGGGGCTGGTACAATAGGCCAGAAATGGCCGCAGTGCAAGGGACTCTAGTCCCACCCCACTAGAAATAAAAACAAAAGACATCATACTCCTCTTTCATACTACCTGCCCAACCCATCTGATCCTTTTTATCATCACTGATCTAATCTCCCTAACGGTGTCTGGTGAAGAGCACATATGCGAAGCTCCAGCCTGGGGAGGGGGGGCCAGGATTTCTTTCAAGGGGACGCCACACTTGCTTACAAATATAAATCGAAACAACTTCAGACTGGTTTTACCGCTAGCTCTGGAGCACTGAGGACAGATTAATATATTCTTTAATTAATTTTTTTTTTCTTTCCTTTCAATTTTGATTTCTTTACTCAAAAATTCAAGTAATAGATGCCTGGCTCCCTCCCCTCCTGTTGCTTTATCTTCTATGACCGAATATCCCCATTAGCGTTCTGTTCTGCCTCTTGTGCTGTCAGCCGGGCGAGGGTTACCAGGAGGACCAGGAGTGCACGAGCCCGCGCGGCAAGAAAGGCCGCTGTCGGCATCTGAGGTACTGTCTGTTCGGGGAGCACCGCACCTTGCACGCACTCCTCGACTACGCATGCGTCATTGAAGGCCGGTGAGTACTTCGCACCACGAGTGCAGTATTATCTTGTCGATCTTGTCAATGCACCAGTATGATCGGTTGAACAGGAAGAGCAGCCAAATCATTCGGTGATATGCGATGACCCTGGGTAGATGGATTTGAAATTCTGTGGCATTTCAGAATTCAGAACTGTTTGCACGACCCCCTTCGCCCTTGGCCCCAATACTTACTAGCACAACAACTGGACCCAATTATCCCCTCATTTGCAAGGCCAGATGTAAATTGCATTGCTGGTAATGAGCAACGGAAATTGTAATTGTAGGGAGCAAAAATTTTGTAAACTGAACTGCGGAGAAAGCCCGAGCAGATTTGCGAAGCAGTAAAGTTCCAGGCGTGAGGGTGTTGGCGGATTTGAATATCGCCAGGGATACGTTTGATCCTGCTTGAAACTTTCCGTGCTGAAGCAAGAATACAGCCCATCTAAAATCGTAATATTTTATTCGGTATCCTAATGCCTGCAACTTTTATAGTTGAAATGTCCTCCATAAATAATAATATTAAAAAAGGGTTGAATACTTCTGTATCCAATAAAATACTCAATTCAGTCGGCAAATGTCCTTTTTGGAAGCTATCTGGGGAGTTAAACAGAACGTGTGAGCGGGAGTGATATTCTGAGTTCACTTGAATTAAACAAGGCTGCGATGCAAGGCTGGTTCAACTCTGAACTTCAAGGCACTCAGAGTGTGGTCATATTAAACCTTTAAAGCCCCGAGTTCATATGAACAATATTAAAAAAAAAGGAACTTTCTTCTACATCACAGAAAACAAACTGCAGCTCCATTACAAAGACCAGTCGGTTAATGATGCTCGGCGAAACAGTTACTGTTCATTGCGAGAATCATATTGAATACTTAAATACAAGGTGTGGGAAAACGTAGTTATAATTTTATCGACGCCCTCGGTACCTAGATTATTCTATGTAGTATCGAATGATAGAGTAGTTTGTCAGTAATGATAAGCTGTGCCCTAATAGCGATAGTATTCGGCATTTACCTGGAGGTACTGAGAAAAACCACAAAAGAAACTCGGTATACATGGTGTCCCGGCCGGGATTTGAATCGAAAACCTCCCGAATACTAATGTAAGGTTTAACCACTACATCAACCTGTTCGGTTGCAATATGCTGAGTTTTGAGATGTTGCAGCACATGGTAAATATAGAAATTATTGTGCTTTACAGGGTTAATCCGGTGTCACTGACAAGCTGTCACAAAATCTAGTCTGTCTTTCGTCACTGTGAAAATGAACCTAGTTTTATTAGGTCGCAACTCAAATACGATCAAGTTCCCTAACTCCCTGAACAGCGTCACTTCTGGTCGCAATCCCCTCCACTCTTCCCGGCCCCTTGTGACTTACAGTTTGCATGTCTTCAATGCTCTAGCCCCTAATTTGTCTGGTGTTGTCACACGCTAACGTTCCCGTACTTGTAGACGTGTGGGGAAATAGAGGTATAGCTCCATACAATCTTAACCTCGGCACTAGGTGAAGGCGATGGTCAATTTCAGGTTCCGGCAACTTTAAGCCGGGGCAAATAGCCCCCGGTACCCATAAGAGAGCAGAATGTGTGGGCCTCAGAGCCGCTCTGGGCGCTATGGAGAAGAGAGATCTCTCATGCGTTTGCCCAGAACCGAACCCCAGCTCCTCGTATTCGTCTCTATGCTAACGTAGCTGTTCGGATCTGGTCGAGTTGAAAGCGTAACATATTGTCGCGTTTTTGCTAGGCAACGCGACAAGAAATTGTATGGGTTTCGGATTTGAACGAATATTTATTGGAGTCACTTTTACACTCACACTAACAATTATTCACAACTTATGAAGTCGTCGGACGTTTCGTCTTCAATGTTACGACACTCTCGCACCGCTATTCTCGGTGAAGTTCTTCTGCTCGGAGCCGAATACCAATTCTACTCTTCTAAGGTCAAATACAAACTGAACTGGTCTCAAAGTCAGAATCATATTGCGACTGACGGTCAGTCGGTCAGTAAGTCTTGGTTCTGAGCCTCATATGGGGCTCATGACCAGATATTTATTACTGTTTGACAGTTACTGTCTTTTTCCTGTGGGGCACCCTCTCTGACGAGGAGACGGGTCTGTCTTTGGTATATGCTGCTGGCCTTTGCCTACAGCGAACCTAATAGAGAACACCGAAAAATGCGTGGAAAGCGATGGTTCGACTGAGGTGACTGTAAACATTACAAGTGACGCCGTGTAACTGGGCAGTTACATCCGCAGTAGCCGGGGCTGCGTGACATCCCAGGAGACAGTAAGTCCGACACAAAGATACTACGACATTTACTGGGTACTCCTACCAATATGTACGGTAGTCACGGCTGTTAAAACTGTTTACAAGTATTTCGGTAGAATTCCTGGGTGTGATTAGAATATCCGTTCCCATTATGTTTGTAATTAATTATATGCATAAACTTCATTCCTTATTTAAGTGTTTTTTTCCATTAAAATTTAGACACTATGTAATGTGATACTGAAAGGGACAGCAAACATATTCCACATGCATTACATAAAGTCGGTTCCTTTTCTTGGAACTCATTTATTGTTATACTAAAGGGTTCTGACGATGGTGTATAACACACAGAGATACTGGGTTTTCGGACTTTATCCATCGTCCGGATTCTAAATAACTAAGAAAAAAACACAACCTTTCCGAAACTGGATCTGTTTCCGTCCTCACGTGAGTGAAGGCACATATTCTGTTGATTCAATCACTGGACAACCGTTGTCAAAACACTAAGGCTATAAACACCTGAGACTAGGCTAAGTCCATGAGAGCTAACAGGAAAAATAAGCACTAAAAATTGTTACAAGCATGCACATGCGTGGAACCAGGGTAGATAGGGGGGTAGAAATTTATGCCCCGAAACCAAACTAATAACCAAGTCCATGAACCCTAAGCATGGAATAGAAAGGAGAACTAGTGAAAACTAATAGTTTACTACTTGTGTCTTCAATGAAGTGAATCGCGCCTATCTAATTTAGAACCTAATATAAATCAATAAAGCATATAACACGTCATACAGATCTTCTCTGTGAATTTGTGACATCATGGCTGATTGGGCTGACCGAGCATGATATATGGGCCGCTTCGTTGTATTTTATATACCTGTTGTGAATTCAATATCCACAATCTTAGCTTCATCCCAGCCTACCCTATTTCCCTCTTCATAGGCATGTTGAGCTAATTTGATTTTTCTATAAGATCTTATTTGAGGTTATGCCTACGTTCACGGAGCAGCACGGCCAGGAGTCTGCCTGTTTCGCCAATGTACCTTCTGCCACATTCACAGGGAATGCTATAGACGCACTGTGCCGTCTGTTGCGGATCTCTTTTTCGTCTGGTTTTCATGAGAGGGTTCCTAAGAGTGTGTTTTGTTCTGAAGATGGTCCTAATGTTGTATCGATTCCCTAACAGTTTAAACTTTTCAGAAACAACCTTCACATATGGAATATATACAGAGCACAGAGGCTTTTCCTCTATCTTCGGTCCAGCAGTGTTGGTAGTGTAGAAGACATCGTGAAATACCACCTGCACTATCTCAAGGTGAATGCACGGTGGGTACCACGCACTTTGACGGACGTGAACAAAATGGTGCGCATGCAAGCCAGTCGTCTCCTGCAGCAGTTTGAAGACGAAGGTAATTCATTTTTGAAGTCTATAGTGACCACCGATGAGACGTGGGTGCACTACTTCATTCCCGAGTCCCAGCAATCATCACGCGAGTGGTGGCATACCAGTTCTCCCAAACCCAAGAGAGCGCGGAGGAGCCGTTCGGCAGGAAAAGTGATGGCAACGTTCTTCTGGGACTGGCAGGGGGTTATCCACGTAGACTTTCTGACAGATGCCAGAACAGTCAATGCAGCTTATTACTCAGACCTCCTTGCAACAGACGTGAAGGAAAAGATCCGATCCAAGCGGAAGACAGGTGGAAAGCGGGTAGCCTTCCTTCAAGACAATGCACGCCCCTATACGGCCAAAACAACACTGGAAACCCTCCGGAAATTAAAATGGAAGCTTCTGACACATCCACCGTACAGTCCCGATTTGGCCCCAAGTGATTTCTACCTNTCTTCGCTCGCTCGGAAATCGGGATCGTGGGTTCGAATCCCACACAAGGCATGGATGTTTGGTGTGTGTGTGTGTGTGTATGCGTTTATTTTGTGTTTGTGTTGTATTGTGTTTAGGTTCAAGGAGCTCTACCGTCTGTAAAAATGATCAATGAAACTGAGAAATGAGCCATATGCTCCAAACTCAATGGAGTAGTCCTTCAGAAGCTAGTCGAAACGTTTCCCGCCTTTTGTGGAAACCTCGCAACGGACGGCCACTCTACCCTATCTTGAGCCAAATGAAGGCGGAAGACGTCATCTGTTCCAAGATATTCAACCTCTGTTAGCGTGGAGAGACTTCGGAACAGGAGAGCCGAGGTTTGAACACGGGAACTGTGATAGCGCAATCGGCAGAGAAACTAGGGTAGGGATGGTCGACAGAGGAGCCGGGGTTCGATTCCCCAGGCAGGGACAAGATACTCTGTTCTCCAGAGTCTAGGTTGAATCTGGAACCCAGTAGCGTCTATCCAGATGGTAATGTCAGCTCTTTCCCTGGATGAGGATGGGGGGTGGGAAGGTAAAGCTGCCACAGCGTGGAGCTGACTTCTAACTACTGCTCAGGTTAAGAACGCATGAATATATACTTACAGACCGCATATATTTTTATGGGGACTTGCTTAATTAAACACAGGGTCGAATGCGGACCTGATTTGAACCTGGACACTCTGTATCGAAACGCATTATACCCTAATGTCATATTACGCACTGTACTGCGGCCGACAGCCCTCAGATTTAACAGATGCTGCTGCAAACAACTTCATCAAAATCCACGACCGCTGTGAATGCTTATGCATACCGCTGAGCTATGCCATTACAATCGTTCCTACTTCCATGTGTGTATGTTCCCAGGTATGTTGGCGTGTGTTGCCCAGAGGGTCAGGAGGAGAGTGTTATTGGTAACGCTGACGGTGGTCTCCCTGGCTCAGAGGCCGCAGGTCAACTGCCTGCCATCGACCCGGGTTTGCCTCCTAGCAGTCTAGGGGTCTTCTCCTCAACACCAACCCCTGGCTCACCCCCACCTCAGGTCAGAGGTCAGTGTTCTTAGACATGCTACGGATAATCAGGGGCTTCATAGCAGAGTCTTGATATAAGCTTTAACGTTTAAAAATATTCCCTTTTCTCAAACAGCGTGTTTATATGTATGGTAGGATTCTCAGAATCTCAGGAAATTAATCTAAATAGTATTTATAAATTTGACTAATAGCAGACAGAAGACGCGTATCATCTCCATTAGAAATGTCACTGGTTTACGTTCTGTTAAGAAGTAATTTATGTTTATTTTGAGAATAACAAAGATGCATAAATACCCCAAGTTGTTAAAATGCTGTTTTTTTTTTCAACTTAAGGCAGGTGATACATATAGTTACCACTGTACTTAAAATTTAAACTTTGTACAGACAATACTGTAACACTATTGCTCTCCTGTGAAGCTCTTCAGCGCTGGTTTCCTGCTCCGGTCGTAACGACTTCCCAGTTTGAAAATTTGGTGGAAGTTTTTGGAAGTTGGTGCCCCATATGTCATCATTAGGGAGAAGCATATTCATGAAATCTAGTGATGTTTGGGAAAATACTAGCCTACTAAAATGGTCCTTGGGACGGTAGGCTCTTGTGACTACGGTAATGAACTTGAGGCTTCCATAACACGCGGGGAGTTTCTTGGGGAGCTGAGTGACTGTCAGTTTGTAAAGAAGGGCTGTGTGCCCTGCAGAGTTAGTTTCGTGTTCTGATACTACTACATGACAACGGTTCATCATGAGTGTGAATATGTACGGTTTTGGAAGAAAGCTATCGTGAACATTCTGGAGAGTCTCTGGATAACCGCGATGAAGCTGAGTGAAGATACGCAGAACTCTACTGGCACGCACTTGCTGGGTGGGACATGAGGGATCAAGGCTCCACAGAGCTGAGCATAACTGGGGCTGTGTTGCAGGTTGCGGTGTGAGCACTGTGGCCCGCGTACGCATTGTGGATGGTCAACCGGCAGAGCCCAAGGAGTGGCCGTGGATGGTCGCACTGCTGAGAGACAGGGACCGCCATTTCTGTGGCGGGGTACTCATCACGGACCTACACGTGCTCACCGCGGCTCACTGCCTCCACAGGTGAGTCATGGTCCTCCAACACTTCCTCTTGCACCGGAAGTCAGAGATGAATTGCTGCATGTAAAGGGAGTGTCCGCGCAGATTGAAAAGTAAAGGGAAAGGCATGGGAAAGAAAGAGCTGTCCCGGTTTAGATGTTCTAGAAGTAAACGGATGCAGTGTCCCGTGTCAGTGACATCAGCTCTCATTCCTCCCTCCTTTTTTCTCCTGTCAAAGATCTCCTTGCCCATCCCCCCTCTCCTTATAGTCATAAGCTTTTTCCCACACGCGGCTTACACTTGTACCCTGATAATGGAAGCAGCAACTTCAGAGAAATCAGCCAATACTCGTCTGCCAGACTACACGGCGTCACGTTCCAAATGACTGTAAATGAACCAGTTACAATTCATATTGCTTCAATTTCTCCAACAGTGTACCAATAAATAAAACTGGGTATTTCATAAAGAGAGGCATCAGACATCATGAGAGGTTAGGTAACATTTCAGCTACATATTCAGGTGCTCCTGGGTTCATATTTCAGCCCAGAGGTCAGCTACTTAACCGAGATGTTTCTGGCATTCCTAAGCCCCTACAAGCAAATGCCAAGACAGTACATCAAATTAGGCCCTAGCCACTTCCTTCCACATGTTCTCATTTCATTATTTGGTAATTGTGCTAACATTTCACGCCAGAGTGTTTCAACACTGACACTTACTTAAATCGATTGTATAACAGTGCTGTCAGTGTTAAACTGTATAACATAGGAAGATAAGACAACTGATGAATGACAAATCTGAAAAGATTTGAAGCTGTAATGACCTAACTGGGTTACTATCCCAGCATTTGCTTGGAGAGACTGAGGAACATCATGAAAGATCTCGGCCAGCATAGCCAATGATCTCGCCAAAATTCAAGCAAACATCTTCTGAATAGGAATCCAAGTTGTTACTGCTAGACCATCCTGTTCACTGACAGTTTTGTTAAGTAAACACTAAGTAATAAAGAAATTAATATTCATCAAATGAGTTGTAAGTGATTATTACTGCTTTTACTGAAAGTGATAATTGTAATCATGTTATTCATCAAGTTTGAAGTTTACAGTCAGGATTTGTCTTTTCCAGAATTTAAATGAAGTGGTAGTTTGTGAATTTCAATTGGACTTCAAAAATGATATTCTGTATAAGGTGAATACACGTTCATTAATTTTTCTCTCACATACACAAATGACTCGTAAACTTACTTGAATTATCTCTGACAAGAAGAATAAATTAACTATGTATGTCCTGTCTTTTCAGAATGACTGCAAAGGATATAAGAGTTCGTCTGGGTGAATATGACTTTACTCGTTCCAATGAGACGCGAGTTCAGAACTTTGAGGTAGTGGACATTCGTGTACATTTGAATTTTTCATTTGAAACATATGAAAATGATATTGCAATTCTGAAGATGGATCGGCAGACAGCCTTCAACTCTTACATCTGGCCAGTGTGCCTTCCTCCTCCCGGCCCAGATTTCGAGAATATGACAGCCATTGTGACAGGTAAGGTACCACCAGAATTTCTTCCAGGGGGGGGGGATGACATAAAATTTGCTTATAAAGTTACGTTTAATTCGTATAAGAGTAACATCGGAATGTTAACGCATATACACTAACTTTACCGCTGTCCCTAACGTATTCAGGAGTACATAATTTTAAATATAATTTCAATTTTTGGTATTTTTTTCAAATTTAATTTTTTTAATCCATGGGGGAGTTAAGCACAGCAGATGCTTCACTTTCCTCCCTACCGGTATATATGCTTATGATCATTAAACATTGCAAGTATCATGCAATCTGAATATTCCATTACACTAAATACTTGTCTCCACATGTCGCCAGTGACTTCAGTCCACCTAGAATCATGGTTAAGCAGCTCACAGCAATGTGAACATCATGCGTGTGGCTATAAACTCCCATGATAATTATCAAAGGCATACACAATCAGAATTCGTGCCATGCATTGACTCTTTTGCGCCCATGGTTGGAACATTCACCTCATTTTGTCACTTACTATAAGCAATACATTACTAGATGCATTTAACAAGTTTGCAGATTGCTACTGCAATGCGTTTAACTCTGTTTTCTGTGACATTAAGGTTAAGATCGTCCAGGCTAGGGGTGGAAATTTCTATTAGACACAGTTAGGTGCCATCCACATCAGCATTTCTACATGAGTGGTGTGCATCCCATTAGTGGGAGTTGTTTAAGGCCAGATGGGATGATCTCAGTCACACAAATTTCTGTTATATAAAACCTTTCCTGCACTCTAAGCATAAGCCATTCATTAATGCTGTACTATAATTACATTTATGGCAACTAACTTACTAAACCAACCAACCAAGCAAATACCAGTAACTAACTCCATGGAACCAAATCGATCTTGAGAAACAAATATATGCTCAGCTACTCAAGAAATTCCTACAATTTTATGGAACTTGAATGTTCATGGCCATGTTCACAAGAGCCCACTAATGGTCCCTGTATTCAGCCAGATGAATCCTGTCTCTTTAAGATTCATTTTAATATAATGCTCACCTAGGTTTCCTTAGTGATCTCTTTCCTTCAGGTTTTCCAATAAACTTTGTATATGCTCCTCTTCTATCTCATGCATGCTACATGTTGCCTGGTTTATCCTCTTTCATTTGACCATTCTGATAATAATTAGTGAGAAGTTAAAATTGTGAAGCTGGTCTTTATGCAGTTTTCTCCAAACTCCTGTCAGTTCTCCTAAGAGGTCCAAATTTTTTCCTCAGCACTCTGTACTGAAACACTGTCTGTGTGTTCTTCCTTTAAAGTGACAAGACATATGAACCTACTCATATTCCTTCTAACAAAACTACAGTCAACTCTTGATTATCCGGGATAATGGTGGGCATGGAAATCACAATTAATCGAAAACCCGGTTAAGACAAATTTTATTAAAAGTAGTACTGTAATACTGTACCTTCATAATACTATAGGCCTACCTGTATTTAAATTTACTCAGCCTCATTTTTATATCATCTCATGGCCTATTTAATACTTTTTTTACATTATACTGAAGTGTGAATTAGTTATTTCAATCACAGTGTTCAACAACATCCAACACTTTTTACGAATATTCACACTTAACACTTAAAAAAAGATTAATATTGTCATTTGCTTTTTCACAGCATTTTCCTTTTTACGGATATCTGTACGAAGCCTACGTAATATTAGCTTGTCACTTCATAAACTGTTCTCTTCGCTCTCAAGATAGTCTAGTAAGGATTCCAAATGATTAAGAGCAGCACCATGTGATATTTTCTTACTAGCAGCACTGTCCACCTCTTCCTCATTCTCACTTTCTTCCCACTCTTCTGGCTGCAGCCCCACTGACTTACGGTTTCGTCACTGCTTAACATTTTGATGCCCAGCTCACACGAGTTTCTGTTGAATACTCAACACAACATGCTTCCTTTTACACCTTGACATTTTGCTAACGCACTTGAAGATCGATACAAAGAGACCAACTGGGGCGGTGTATCTGTCCTCGAAACTTTCCACAAATCCTTGCATTCTTTCACCCCTACCCTAGAACACTGTATTAGCATAATGGGACCAAATAATGCAGAGCTCGGTTCACACTAGTGCGAAAATAGTGTTACAACTCACCATGTGAAACAAAAGTGAATGAATATTAAACAACATATAAGCCTCAAAAAAACCTCAGTAGCCCCGGTTAAGCCGCAAACCGGTTAATCCGCCCCTGGATAATCGAGAGTTGACTGTATATTGTTTTATACCACATTGGCCTAATTATCATACAGAAATATTACAATATCAAAAAAATTGTCTTCATATTATTGAGAATTTCCATTAATGATTAATGTAATATTAAAATGTTCAATATATTTAAAATACACTACTTGGAGAAGAGAACTGTGGCAAACCTGAGCTTGAAACTCAAACAAGTTGTGTTTGAATGACGCACTATTCAATTCAGAGATCAATTGATCACACGTTTCTTCACGCTGACAGTCGATGCATTCTCTATATGCTGAAGCTGAAGTGTGTTTCATTGAGTTACCTTATGTATTTCCTCATTACAACAGTTGATGTCTTCTCTAATTGTTGAAGCTAGTGCAGATTTTATAAATTAAATTCATAACACAATACACAGAAACAAACATAACATTTCACTTCATACATATCAAAATCTATTTTTTTTATTGCTAGTGGGGTGGGACTAAGTCCCTTGTACTGTGGCTACTTCTGGCCTATTGTACCAGCCCCAGATGATAGGTGAGGTTGAGTGTGGAGCAATTGGTGGAATGAAGATTGGCAGGGGAAACCAAAGTACTCTGAGAAAACCTGCCCCAGTGCCAATTTGTCCACCACAAATCCCACTTGACCACACCTGGGATTGGACTTGGGCCACCGTGGTGGGAAGCCAGCGACTAACCGCTTGAGCTATGGTGTGGCAAAAATCTATCTTGGATGTCCATGTAGATTCAGTCACTTGTCTTTCAGCATTGAAGTGAAAGACAGATCAAAGCAAAATTAAATTTGCTTTATTGAATCTTTTTCCTTCCAATGCAAGTCATTCACAGAAAGAGACTGCTAAAGTTCCTTTTATCTCTCTTCCGCCTGCACTGATTTCATTTTCGTGCCGACGGAACCCTGTCAATTTGTCACCGTGTGCCATAAAAACACATAAAGACATCCTTAAAAACGACACCCTCCTAATGTGTGGCCATTATGCCAGCAGAGGGCAACACTGGACGCAAAACCTAAATTCACGCTGCCTAACCACAGATCCTATCTTGGGGCACCTAATGGGGAGGGCAGGAGGACAACACCTTACAAACTAGTAAAAAAATATACCAAATACACAGAGTGTCCAACTCGACCTTAACCTAAGCCCTGAGTTCTGGCGGCTACCATATCAAATACTTGTACAGAGTTGTCTGGCCCAGTGTTACTTTATCATGACCAGCCTGATAAGACCATGCCGATGTTATGGCGTACCCAATTTGCTGCAAGTACCCATCCCATCCTCCTGTGGATGGGCCCTCAAACACTAAAGGTTCCATGCGGTACTGTTTTAGTCTTAACGTTACGGTTTGCGCGGAGCTCCTCTTGCCATGATCCGTAGTTCAATGTGTGCTTCAGACAGATGTTCCTGCTTCCACTGGGAATATGCATCCATTCACAAAGTCAAAGGAAATGTCACACCACTGGGACATAAGCTGCTGTTCTTTGCAGAAATTATAGATGATAGTAATAAGTCCTAATTTTGAAATCAGTTGAGCATTATTTCATATCAGCAGCATACCAATTCACAACCCGTCAGTAGACAGTTTCATATTCTTGATGCTGTTTCTGTTTGCAATATGTCTCCACACGTTGGCTGTAGAACAGTGTGTGTTCACCCCCAAAAGCACAGGAACAACACTGCTAACCTGCTTGGTAATTTTGAAATTATATGATTGTAGAATTTTGTTACGTTTGATAGCTGTAATGTTAGGTGAATATAATTAGTTTTCTTTCACAGATTATCAGATCACTATAATTATTATTCTAAAGTTTCGATGAACTTATATTGTTTTCATTTGCTCTAGACTTCTGGAGGACATGTTGATATGTTGTTA
Organism: Cryptotermes secundus; assembly: GCF_002891405.2. NCBI lineage: Eukaryota > Metazoa > Arthropoda > Insecta > Blattodea > Kalotermitidae > Cryptotermes > Cryptotermes secundus. Next base: position 184,321 of record NW_019720704.1, read on the forward strand.
AGTGAATTGGTGCATGAATATGTTCAATGTAATGGTTATTCATTGAAAATTAAACATGACAAATTAGTGTTATTCCATGTCATTACAATAAAAACATATCAGATATCCATAAACATATACTGATGTAAAGTTGGTACCAAAATTTAGTAATTTAATAAAATTTGGATTTCACTGACTTTATATTTCTCTAAATATTGCAGAGACATAACATAGAATATATAACATAACTCTATACTCGTCACATAGGTGTACCAAGTTAGATAATTATATATTTTTCTATGTGGAGAAGCCATGTTATAAGTTATTTTCTCACTGTACTGTAACACAAATTGCATTAATTTTAAGACAAAATCATAAAAGAAAACTCTGATCTGAAATAGATTACATTTAAATTTACTTGCCTTGAACTTCATTACATAGGTTATGGACTTTTCTCAGACATCGGTGAGAAATGTGTCAGAACGAAGACAGAGACAGACTTGAGAGGATAATATTAAAATGCATCTTAGTGAAATAAGTTTGAGGACTTAACCGGTTTAGTATCCTACTCAATAAAGTTCCTTGATATTCTAGAATTTGAACTTCTCAAAGGCTACTACTAGTAGAATTAATTATATTATATAAACAAATATGACATGTCCTGCTGGGGGGCAGTGCATCTGCTGATATGTCACAATTCAATACAATGTTTACTTTCAATAAATTCACATATTCTAAAACACAAATCATAAAACTACAGGAATCACTATGCATACTAATGCTTTAACATAGTCTACTTTTTCTGCTCTACACCCAGAACATAGCACTACATTCCTTAGCAACCATTATGAACACTGCTGTATCAGCTACAATTCTTGTTTCCACACTTCGCCCATTGCTATCACTGTGATCTGATAAAAATGCTACAACAGTCAAGGTTTGGGAGAAGAAAGTGCTTGTAAAATCTAGATACATGAGTTCCTTCATTATATGAAGGTGTGGATTGGAGAATAATATTAAAATATATCTCAGAGAATATGGTAGTGAAAATGTTAATTATACTAGGCTGGTGCAGGACGAGGTCCAATTGGAGACCGTACCATTGATGGTGGTAAACATTCATGTTTTGGAATAGTATGGAATTTCTTGAAAATATTAATATGTATTGAAAGACAAAGGAAGATCCTTATGAAAGGATTTTTGTTGTATCAATTGCCAAAGGTACATAGTTGCATTGAATGACATGCGAAAATAAAGGCAGAGGTGTGGAGAAAAATTTCTGAGGGAATATAAGCAATGGTGATTTGTACGGTCATATGTGTAATTTGCCACATAATAATTTCTATCATAAACTGTGATGCCACTGAATATGCACAACTTTATTGATATTGTTACCAGGATAAAGATGTAACCTAACTTCAAAAACAACAAAATAATAACATGACTTCCCACTTCATTAAATTGTTTCAAGTAATTTCAAAGGTTTAAACTGCTTTGTAACACTGGCATTACTTGTATGTGATTTACAAAATTATATATTAATATATTTTAAATGATATAGGGGCTATAATTAACCAGATATTCGATTCAGAAAGACTTTTCTTTACATATGCTAAAGTTTTTGAGATTTCTTGACAGTTCTCACCCTGATCTAGATGGACAGGAATGTAACAAGAATGGTAGTATCAAGATATAAACAGCAGCATTTCCAAAATAATCTGTAAATGCTGTAGGTCAGTGTTTCTCAAATGCCTGGAAGTGGCCCGGAACTGGACCCTCGTCTTATAGAAAAAAGAATTTACCAGTCCGTGGTCTGACAAAAGTTGAGAACCACTACTGTAGGTATTGTGGACGTGTCTGTCTGTGCTGAAACATCATGAGGAATGTGCATGAAAACATTCTGATGAAACTTTATATTAGCTGGTCTCATTAAACCAACTGTGCTGGCTTTCTTGACATTTATGACTGCCAATTTATTGAAAAACATGAAAGACTTCACAACTTACTTATTATCAAGATGAGATTATTCTGGTTCTCATACACCAGAAATGAGCAAATTATAAGCAAAGAATTATTTATAAGAAGAAATTGGAACAGGAAATACTCGTTCAGATTATCCTGGGTGTAACTCTCAGGATGGAGAAGACCTGTCAATACAGAGGACATAAATATTCTGGATATAATACAGAGATTTTCTGACATGTAGCATTTGTTTAAAACTCATGAATGTCTAAGCAACATCATATAGTAGTGAAACAAACATCAAATGGGGGAATTATTAAAATCAGCTGAAATGTGCTTCCTGTGACAGCCACCAAGGTACACAATCTTAGTACTGAAGAATCAGTGTCAGAAAGCCCAACCGGTTTATGTTGTTGTTATTGTTGTGACAGCCAGCAAGGTACACAATCTTAGTACTGAAGAATCAGTGTCAGAAAGCCCAACCGGTTTATGTTGTTGTTATTGTTGTGACAGTCAGCAAGGTACACAATCTTAGCACTGAAGAAACAGTGTCAGAAAGCCCAACCGGTTTATGTTGTTGTTGTTATTGTTGTGACAGCCAGCAAGGTACACAATCTTAGTACTGAAGAAACAGTGTCAGAAAGCCCAACCACTTTATGTTATTGTTGTTGTTATTGTTGTGACAGCCAGCAAGGTACACAATCTTAGTACTGAAGAATCAGTGTCAGAAAGCCCAACCGGCTTATGTTGTTGTTATTGTTGTGACAGTCATGTGGGACATACAAATATAGTACACTCTGTGGGCAGAGCACAGAGTTTGTGAATGTTAATGAAGATGGTACACGTAGTTACCACTGTGCTCTAAATAGTTAGCACTGCAGGAGAAATGTGAAAGAATATTCTCCCAGCATGAGCTCAAATGTGTTTCCCAAGACAGCCAGCAAGGTACACAACCTTATTACTGAAGAATCAGTGTCAGAAAGCCCAACCAGTTAATGTTGTTGTTATTGTTGTGACAGTCATGTGGGACATACAAATATAGTACACTCTGTGGGCAGAGTGCAGAGTTTGTGAATGTTAGTGAAGATGGTACATATAGTTACCATTGTGCTCTAAATAGTTAGCACTGCAGGACATATTGAAAAGAATATTCTGACAGCATGAACTCAAATAAAAGCAAATGGGATATTTAAATTATCGATCTGAATTAACAGGACGCTTATGTAGATTTTAGCTTAACATCTTCTGGGGTGTGAACCCCTGCACTTTGGCAGACAGGACCAAAGTTTGGGTATAAGACTCAACATAATTGAAATATTATGTCTGGCCATGCCAACAATGGGGCAGATAGGCCCCATCACAATACAGTGGGACGGGTCACATAGGATAATTTGAAAGCATGAGGGAAGGAGACTGTCATGGCCAAATGAAGCTAGTACTCAGGAAGGACTGAGTAAAACTAAGAATAATCTCTGTCAGGACAACTTGCAAATCCAAAAATCTTTGAAAGTGGTCCAAACGATGTTTACTTATTGGCAACCTTGGTACCTGCCATGCACGTGTACTGCATACATTAAGTTTGTATCTTTCTGCTGTGATACTTGGACGTGTGGCACAAAGTGGGATGGCTGCATTGTCTGTGGGGCCTGCTCACCTCTATAAATGGCAACTGGAAATAATTCCACTGGGTGGGAAATAAATGTGGTGCTTCTAGTAGCCACTGTTTACATGCCAGCTCTATATAATAACAAAGTTTTCTGTCAGTTCTTGATCTATTTTTTTTTTGTTAATAATTAGAAATAATAATTATAATTAAAATAATTAGAAATAATCTCTTCCACAGAAATTCTAAGTCTTATGCTGTAGGCATCTCTGTCATCT
>NW_019720704.1:191003-255729 GCF_002891405.2 Cryptotermes secundus
AAAAAACCTGTACCTAATTCATGATTTTCATTCCCCTTTCCATAGAAAAATGTATAGTCTCCTGCTGGTGCGATGCCACCTCCATCTCATCTGACCTCCTGTACTCCCGCTAAATCTAACTTATATTTTAAGATTTGTTCTGCCACTGCCCTGAGTGAACCTGCCCTATACAAACGTCGAACATTCCAAGTGCCAAATCTCATATCCATTTTCATTAGCTTAGGTCGTTTATCCAAGGAATCGTCCAGGTCCGAGGCTTTTTGTTTATTTTCGTAACACGATTATTTTTTTACGGTGAGGAGTTGTTAGCCCCACGCCCAATCCCCAAGCTGGAGGGCCACCCCTTGTCGGCTGTCCGCGACTGCTTTTTCAATATATTCACAGTTTTCCTCCAATAATAATAATAATAATAATAATAATAATAATGTTTTGTTATTATAATTAAAAACAAATTACAAATAATCCCACTAAGAGAGATCCTAAATGTTAAACTTTAAGCATTTATTGTTCCGATATCAGCTAAGTTGTAAACTAACTTTTCTAAGAGCTGTTTGGCTCTTTCATTTTCTAAAAAATACATAATTATAACTAAAAACTTCTTTTAAAATCTAACTATGAATAATTCCACTAAAATGGATACTAAATCTTATGCTTATGCGAGCCATTGTTCATATATCAGCTCTATAATCAATTGACTTTTATAAGAAGAGTGAGATATGAATGGGCAAGTGGGACAACACGGTCCTGAGCAGCCAAGCCTAGAGAAAGTGAATAAAACAACAAAAATATCGGTGAAGATGAAAGGAAGGTACAGATCACAGAAATAGCTTCCAAATCAAAATTATCAGCAAGAGTGGGCTATCTGAACGCTTTGATTTGAATATTCAAATATTGGCGTGAAATCTGCACAATACCGTGTTTTCAGACTGTTTCCTTGAGTGACAAAGCAAATTGCATTGCTCAGCCCTGGAATGTGACGTCACTGCTGCCGGAAAATTGTTGAAATACGAGGGTTTCAGTGATAATATATGAAAGAAAAATGGCGGCAACTTTACATCGTGAAGGGGATAATTTAAATAACACATTAATACAAATTATAGAATTTCTAGTCAGCAACATACATCCGAAAGTCTGACAATAAAAATTAATAAATAAATGGGTATAGAATTTGTAAAGCACCGTGATTATTAATGTTTAATATTGCAATTTTAGTTACGTTCAATAATAATACTGGCGCCAAAAGGGAAATCTGAAACGTCTAAGAACTTCTGCAAGGAATGCTCCGTATGAATTTATACAGCTGTAATTACATATTCTTGTCACAGATAATTAGGTGTAATTGTAAAATTATGCAAACAAATCGTTTCGCATTTCTAAATATGGTGTTCGTTCAGATTACGTCAAATATTTAACTTGTCTTGTAATAAATGGGCGCCAATATGACTACGATCTAGTCCTTCGTGCTAATTAACGAATATTGTAATAACTGTGCATCTTATAACCTTCAAATATGGCATTGAAATAAAATTACGAATGGAGAATTTAAGAAAATGCTATGAAAGTTACAATGCAGAGCACTTCGTTGCCGTGAAACACAATGTGACATCCAGGTACCAAGACTGACCGTTCAACAAGCAAACTTTTGTGAAGTCGTTTTATGAATGTTTCATATGACACTTAATCTGTCCGAATAAATATGAAGCCACAAATACCTCCTAGGTTTGTAGTCTGTACAACTGTTGGCCTTGAACACTGACCTACCGCACAAAATTCTGAGTAACAGGCGGGCAGAGAGATGTAGCAGACCTCTCTACTCAGGCGCACAGTGACTTGTTGCGAGGGATCAAGGTGTCGTGTGAATCGGGCGCTGATCTCGACTCATCCAGTGACGTCACTCGTATATCGATACTGCTCTTACTTTACAGTGGCGGATATGAGAATTGTGTTTACGCGTGACATTCGGAGTTCGAAAACAGACTTCCGTAAATTTCAGTCATAATCTGATTGTTCCAGATTTTAAAACTCGATAAATACAAGAACTGGTTGTAACATGGGCTAATTATTGCTTGGCTGCAAGACCTCGTTTCGCACTCAAAGAACCGAAATATTTGTAAATATGTGTAGACGAGAATTTGGTGATCTGAGAAGTGGACGAAACAGGCAATAGAGAAACTTACGCAGTGTGGCCCTTTATTGCTTGTACTGCAGAGGTGAAACTGTCAAAAGATACATTTAAAGATAAAGTCACTCTGTTTTAAAATAATTTATTTCGCTCTGGATTTGTATTGTGGCCGTGGAGGTAAAGATCTACTCATTCCAGACCTCGGATCTATATTGAATAGAGTTGGAAGCCTACTTGAATGTAGATTCGAAGAGAAGTTGCTTACTTCGTTGCGGATCGAACCCGGGGTGTCTAGCCGCATAGCCATTCATTTCATTGAAATATGTATCATGGGCCGTCATAACTAACACAGTCAGGACCGTCAGGACAATGTAATGAATCGGAGTGTCGTGGGACAACAGCAGTTAGAAGGCTCAGGGGATAATATTAAAACATGTAGTTGAAGTCTCTTTGATTTTGTTAGTATTTAATAAATCGGAATGGCGTATCTCTTTACCCCATGCAGTTTCGACACGAATCTTCATTTTACCACTTGTTTTATATGGCTTTCTAACGTTGTTTCTACTTTGAGAGAAGAAAATTAATTTTCAAATAAGTACAAACAAAGTGTTCAGGAAAATACATGGACGGAAGAAGAGGCAAAGTAAGGGGAAGAAGGAGGATACTCCGGGTCGCCAAGTAATGTTAGGTTAGTGAGTTAGTTAGTTAGTTATTGGAGAGGGTGGGTTGCCCCATGCACTGAGACCAGTATTGGTCCATTGTGCTTCCCTCTATGATATTCTACCAGTCTCTATACCCTACCGATATTGGTGCGTACCATCAGTCCCGACCGAGCCAGCGAGTTCTCAACTGGCTTGGCGGTATCTATAATGCTTCCCCCATCTATCAGAGGCCTTAGAGACTGCTGTTGGGCGGGAAACGTCCTTGAATTTGGCTCAGTGATCTCCTTTGGAGATATGAGGTTCTTTTACGTGCCGTAAGGCTATGACACGGGACCCACGGCTTAAAGTCCCTCCCGGAGGACTTGTTCCCTGAATTTTTCTGCCATTTTCCACGACCTCCGCCGGGTTTGAACCCGCGTACCACGAGTCATGAGGTGGGAACGTTACCTCTAGACTACGGAGGCCGCTTAATGTTAGGTTAGTCAAGTAGATATACGATGGAATGGGCATGTAGCTGGAATATAAGAAATCAGAAGTAGCGGGATCTTGTGGGGAAATCACTTGGAAGGTGGCTAACTGCAAGACATTGAACAGCGTGGGAATATGATATGAAGTTGCATCTTCAAGCGGGAGCAGATCGTGTCCAGTGGCTGTCATAGCTCTCATGTTCCGTACGCACAGTTAAGCAGACGTTTTAGCGACCTCCGTAGTCTAGGGGTAACGTTCCCACCTCATGACTCGAGGTACGCGGGTTCAAACCCGGCGGAGGTCGTGGAATTTTTATGAGCGGAAAATTCAGGGAGGGACTTTAAGCCGTGTGTCCCGTGTCGTAGATTTACGGCACGTAAAAGATCCTCATGTCTCTAGCAGACCTCTGAGCAAAATTAGGCAAGTTTCCCGCCCAATTCCTCCGGTAGATGAGGAAGTATCGTTTTAAGACATTATTATTATTATTATTATTATTATTATTATTATTGGCCTGAAGAAACTGAGGTAAATCGCGAAACAAAAGTTGCCACGATTAAAGATCTCCNATTCGAATGCCGGTATACTTCCATGTGATAAGCCAATGCGACCCCATATCGTCTCAAATACACCATTCATGATACGTATATAGTATGTGTAGTTGAGAAATAACTAGACAAGGACGAAGACAGAGCGTTACGAAATAAATAAATAAACACATATTTCACAGCGTGAACCTCACCACGCAGCTCAAAGCTTGTGCCGGGATGTAGTAGGATGCGTGAAGATTTGTCTCCACTTCCTCCATACGCCTTCATGTCCAGAAGCTTAAACACAGCAATGTGCAGAGATGCACTAACAGTGTCAAGGTGTTATTAGTGCGCTCTTTGTTTTATTATTAGTGGTACATGTTACGGAATCAAGCTGCTGGGGGGAGGGGGGTGTTACAAATAATCCGCCACTGCAACAAGTGACGTGGCAGAGGTGATACGAGATGAAAGAAATGACGAGACAGACACGTGCCTACGATCACCCCACACCCCTACGCTACTTCAAGGTTAATATGAGGTTACGCACGCGCCCACCACGTCGCTTCAGCCCAAATAAATTAAAGAGAGCATCTATAATCTCAAACGGAGTTTATATGAATGTGTGTAAGTTTGAATGTTTATTAGTAATTTCCAGCCCCTAAATACCCAAAACCTATTGAATGCTACTCGATGAAAATTGTAGATGCACTGGAAACCACAAAAATGGTCTGAGTTCGAATCTGAGTGCTTCCAGATGTAAAAGTGTTTTCCATGTTTTTCATTCAGCCTCATCAGAATGTGTGAATGTCTTGGAACCGCAATTTAGGTCCCTGGGTTCGACTCCAGAGCCTTCTGGAAATGAAAGTTCGTTGAATAGTATTGCGCAATTTATGTAGTGACGTTAGAGTTGTGCCAGAGTCCTGGGACTTCAGAGTGCAATTAACTTGATTACATAGTTCATGTCACGTGACTGCCAAGATGTTTAACGGCATATTCTGACCGCAATGTACAGGAAATTCTAGAGTAGTCAATATTATTTTCCCGGTAACAAAAGTTCCTGATTTTACAAAAGATGAACATTCGCCGCCATGTTCACAAAAGCTCGTGACAAACAGTTTCTGGTTCACATCTACGCGAGCAACCTCTTGATGTCAACGTCAGGGTGGCTGTATTCATGAGAGCAAAGTTCTGTTGCTGTTCGTGCCACGGGGCTACTTGACCCTGTCCTGTCTGAACTACCAGCCCTTGAGTCCGACCATAGCTGAAATGCAGACCTGCGTGCATGCCTCACACCGAGCAGGTTGGCCCAAGTGGCAGCCCCTTTTGAACTCTCTTATGGATGTGTCCGATTCGAACCTCGACCGCTCACCGACTGTCTTGACTGAAGTTTTATCATGACTTCCTCAGTCCTAGACAAATGCTGGGATAGTTCCTTAAATTATGCAACGAGCACTTCATCGCACATCCTTTTCAGTTCATTATTCACTACCATTAAATATTACTGGCAGTTAAACTACTACTACTACTACCATCACCAGCCGTGGGTGTTTCCTCAAACCTACAGTTCAGTATAATCACCAATATAAACTCGATCCAGTACGCGCCATCAGCACGGTGTTTCCTCAAACCTACAGTTCAGTATAATCACCAATATAAACTCGATCCAGTACGCGCCATCAGCCTGCTAACAGACTACATACGTGAAATGTGCCCAGCCTGCGTGTGTTTTCTGTGTTCGTAACTTCCACCGCTGTGTTGGCTGGTTTAGAAGGAAGTGGCATCATTGGACGGCGGTGTGGTTAGTGAAGACGCCAATAAAATGGCTTCAGAACTCTTACACACTGAGTGCTCTAAATCGATAAGTAAAAAGTAGTCTTAAACGAAATTGTATGGCTGCTTTTTTTGGAAACCTCCCCCACCCGGAAAGAAAACATAGTGGCTGTAATATACATAAACGACACTCACGCTGAAGACTAGTTAAGTAGGCCGTATCTTGGGGCAGCAAAACTGTGCCAATTGTCTTCTTTCTGGCGGATTTTCTGCGCAAATATCGTTAGATCTTCAACAAGCTGCAACCGGTACTTAGAGAAAAACTTCCATTTTCAAGATTATATTGCATGACTTCTTAACATGAGAATGGCCAGAACTTCTTAAGCTGGGGTTGGGAAGGGCGCGGAGGCAACCACAAAATGTTCTTACACACGTTTGGGCTGTTCATGACAGTTATTACTGATCACATTAGAATATTCAGGATGATTAAAATGATTTTAATTTTTGGCATTAATATTTTGTATGCTTGGCTTATAATGGAGGCAGATTGTTCAGGAGGCCAAGGCATACTCTGAGCTGTAGCGTCGAGGGGTGGGAGGGGGGAAGGAAGGGGGGAAGGGAGGAAGGAAGGAAGCTAGGCTTATCCCATCTCTGCTGGAGTCCGTGGTTAAGAGCTGACCTTTTTTTTTTTTTTTTTGCTAGTGGGGCGGGACTAAGTCCCTTGTACTGCGGCCACTTCTGGCCTATTGTACCAGCCCCAGATGATAGGTTAGGGTGATTGTGGAGCAATTGGTGGAATGAAGATTGGCAGGGGAAACCGAAGTACTCGGAGAAAACCTGCCCCAGCGCCACTTTGTCCACCACAAATCCCACTTGACCGAACCCGGGCCGCCGCGGTGGGAAGCCAGCGACTAACCGCTTGAGCTATGGCGCGGCCAAGAGCTGACCTTAACAAACGACCTAATGAGAAATGAAAGTGGCAGTCCACTGCTCCTTCAGTAGCCACGTCAGTTCATTGCTTTTATCTATGGCTTATTAAACCATCGTTAGTAAGACACACCTTATACTGCAGACTGTCAGCATTATTAGTGAACAATGAGTTGGAAAGGGTGTGCGAGGAAGTGGTCGTGGCCTTTCTTGAGGTGCTGTCGCAGCATATACCTGAAGGAGTTAAGAAAGTTCTCTTAGTGAGGGGTGGAGTCCAGCTGGGTCCACTCGGCACGGCGGCCACTGATTGGCCTATTTTACCTGCCCCGTGTGATTATGATGATGGAGAATCTGTTGAAATGAAGATTGGCAGGGGAAACTGAAGTACTCGGAGAAAACCCGCCCCACCGCCACTTTGTCCACCACAAATCCCACTTGACCAGGCCCCGGGATCGAACCTGGGCCGCCGCGGTGGGAAGCCAGCGACTAACCGCTTGAGCTATGGCGCGGCCAAACCTGAAGGAGTTAAGAGAGTTCTCAGGAACCCAGGAGAGCCAGTCTCTGGTCCGAAACTAGAACCTGGAATCTCATGAATGAAGCAGACTTGTAGCCATACGACACCATCTTCAGAGAATATATCCTCAAGAACTCCTGTTGCAGAGTCTTTCCAGAAATTCCAGACCATTCGGACACTTTGCTGGAGCACTGTAGTCAGTCGTTAGTGGCTTTCTGAAACGGCAGCTTTCTCAGTGCCAGAGCCAGTGTTTTCCTGCCACATTAGTGTTCGGGGCAGTACCATACTGTCACGCGGAGAAGCGACTATAGACGGGGTTTGGATCGGAGATGGGATTTACGGACCACTTTACCACACTTTTCGTAACTATTCTTCTCTTCACAGACTCACAACTGACTGCCAACTAACTTCTAAACTTGTCTCGGTTATGACATTTCGGCATGGACGGCGTAGAAAACACCGTTCATTGTTATACCCCAATCGTTTCTGTCGGAACGTGTTTGCCAAGGCGTTACCCAGTTAACGGCTACGTATAATTGTTTATTAAGAATCTGTTGCCTAGCAACGAATGTTGTTTCGGGGTCGTTACCCAGTAACGGTGTCTCCACGCTACAATACTTTCGAGCTTAACTGCTAGATTATAATAATCAGTACTGGCATATACTGCTTGCAGGATGGGGCACCGTGTCCTACGGGGGTCCAACCAGCCCTGTGCTTATGGAGGTGGCAGTGCCCGTGTGGAACCAGGGGCGCTGCACTTCCCGATACACGCAGCCAATCATGGACACGGCCCTCTGTGCGGCTGCCTACGAGGGGGGGAAGGATTCCTGCCAGGTTTGTAAAGAATGCATGCCCCTCACACACTTGGACTCTTTGTAAACAAATGTCTGTCCATCACACCATGTGCCTGTGATGTAAAGTGAATGGGAGACAGGAATACAAAATTGCGAACTTATTAAAGACATCCCACTGCGTGCTTTGTCATTCTTTTGCAATTTCTCACCTTTAGGTTACGAGAAGGGGGGGGAGGCACTTCGTATCTTCGTAACTAGTGAAGATTCCCGTCCTTCCTAGAGTTCTTCAAACTGAACTGAAAGTCTCCTGAAGTAATGAAACTGTCTGTTACAATAATCTTTTTCCCCCTTAGTGGGGTGGGGCTAAGTCCCTTGTTCTGCGGCCACTTCTGGCGTATTGTACCAGCCCCAGATGATAGGTGAGGATGATTGTGGAGCAATTGGTGGAATGAAGATTAGCAGGGGAAACCGAAGTACTCGGAGAAAACCTGCCCCAGCGCCACTTTGTCCACCACAAATCCCACATGACCGGACCCGGGATCGAACCCGGGCCTCGGCGGTGGGAAGCCAGCGACTAACCGCTTGGCAGTTACAAAAATCTTACATGCAAGTATATTACCGTTGGCCTTAGTCTATTATTAATCTCAGCGGCGACACATACTAATTGCTGTACATATGTGATGGTTGTCAAGCAATGGAACACTGGTGGGCATAGATCACTTTTGCACTATAGCTCTTGTTCCGGTATAACAGCTTAGCAACAAGATCAGAAACAGAGAAACAATTAAGACTGGACAGACAGTAGTATTCTGTATATAACCAGAGTATCGAATAAGTGAAGATATCGCCCTCACACGGGGTGGGGGGTTAGACTGGATTCGTCTGGCTCAGGATAGCGACCAATGGCGGACTCTTGTGAACAGGGCAATAAACTGTTGGTTCTATAAAAGACAGGGATATCGTGATCAGCTTGTGACGAATGACCTTAAGGCTCTGTTCGCTTGCTCAGGGGGACTCTGGAGGTCCGCTGATGCTGCAACTTGAGAGCGGGCGCTGGGCTGCTGTGGGTATCGTGTCATGGGGGATCCGCTGCGGGGAGCCCAACACTCCGGGCATCTACACACGCGTCAACCGCTACCTGCAGTGGATAGTTGAGAACGCGGTCTTCTGAGCAGCTGAACAAGATGGCAGAGACACTCGACAGGACTTCACTTTGCTATATTTACTTTCAAGTTATTGCGTAATACACAGAATGAAAACTGTGATGATGGTTTATGCCGAAGTTAGGGGAGACAATCCTTCCAAGGAATGCCATTTCTTGATACCATAGCCACCACCACAAACAGATTCCTGTAACCTCTGGTAAGTCCAGAGGACAATAATATAAAATAATGACACGTAAATCAATACGGGGATTCATTTAAAACTGAACCTTAAAGGAAAATATCGCATTTTTATCTCGATGAACATAAAACATAAATTAATGTTCATAAACCATGCTGTGAAGTGTCCTCCATTGTTTTGAAAACATGCATCAGGCTCTTAGACCATTGTTCACAATTGCAAACTGAAAATGAAAAACAGAGTTTTCAACATTTTCTGTAAGGATACAGTTCTAAACAAATCACTCTGTATAATTCATATTAATGTGATGCATATGTAGCACAACGTGGCACTGATGACTGCAACAATTTTGAGGAAGAGTCAGTTGTATTTCAGGGGTCAATGTAAGGAGCAGATTTGTTCGCCGACAGGGCGCAGTATATAAACAGTCGGACAGGCAAATATATGCATACTGTGAAAAATGTTTGATGAGTCACTAGGGATTCGGTGTTTGTTAAACACGGATAGGGCTAAGGAATGATAATATGTCAGCCATACTGGTAACAAAAATATAGCCTTCTGGTCTCTATAGATATGAAGCTGCTTGTATTCCAACAAGAAAATAATCTAATTTTGCACGCACGCACACACACACACACACACACACAAAAAAAAGGAAAATTATCCTGTTGCAGTGATCTGAATAACAAAATTTGCTGAGCTCTGTTGCGAGGCTGAAGGTGTTATCTGTTGCTAGGCAACAGACAATAACGTGAAGTGCATCTCAGACAAGACAAAATGGTTATGTGTCGAGAAATGGACAGGAGTCCCTTGGGACCACACAATTCATTTTATTATTCAAGAAGAGAGCGTCCTTACAGGCTGGATAACCAATGGCCTTGCTTGCGATGTCCTCAGGCACTTAGCACTCATGAATAGGTGAGCTGATTAAGTAACACAGCAATTTAATTTTTAATGTTCAAATTTATTTTCATGTAATTTTTAATTCAGTAACGAATAAAATAATTTCCTTGTTCATGAAACACAGTGTCCATTAAGCCCCTTTCAATGCTATTGAAACAATACGGACTTTTATGATTTTTAGAACAAAACTAAAAAAAAACTGAACAGAAACATGTGATTGTGATGCTGAAATATAATATTGTAGAGCCGCTTGAAGCCAATGGACGAAGGGCGAAGATGTTAGCCGACTTTTGTTTGTTTGATTTCAATGAAACGGAAAGTAGCTTTATGGACACTCTGCATACAATCCTCAATAGCCTTCTTGCTGTTTGTCTCGTGTTACATAACACTTAGGGAACAGGAGGTAACGCCATGTACTGGAGTGGTGACATGTCTGCTGCTGAAACACATGCCACAGAGACAGGGACACTCTGTTGTAGCTTCCGTTAGTTCGGTATGTACCTCTTGCCAGGACCTACACACAGTGAACTGTGTGATCGGCACACGCTTTGCACACTACATAGGCTGCGTGGGGCACGGCTTATGCTTCCACCAGACTACACGACGTCACGTCCCAGAAGACATTTCATGTTGACTGCCACGAGAGCCTCAAGCCTGACGGAGCTGCAAGCCACATGCAACATTCAGACGAATATACACGGTTAGGATTTCAGGTCCTCTTCCCATTTTGTCGTCAGAAATACAATATGTACGCCATTTTGTTTGCTGTATTGTTGTGTGGTAATTATGACGTATAAATGGTAAAGTAAAGATAACGTAATTAAGTTCCATACTGTAAAGATGTACGGGGATGTTGGTGAATGTTCAATTTCACGCCCCAGCAACTTCAACCCCCCCACCCCAATACGTAGGAGTCTGGATGGGTCTCCTAAATTGAGACTGGAAGCTGTGGAAAAGAGACAAATCTATCTCCTATTGGCCGGTCATCCAGCCAGTAGCGTAGTTACTATACTGACTGAGCTTATTTCATATAGTGAGTACATCAATGACAGCCTCTGTGGTCTAGTGGTCAGAGTTTCAAGAGGTCCCGGGTTCGATTCCCGGCGCTTAACTTCGCCGACAAGGGGCGGTCACTCGGCCGGTATAGTTCGCTTACGGACTACAAGCCACGGAGTCTTTTTGTTTTTGAGTATATAAATGCAGTAAAAACTCAGTTACAGCTCAGAATTAACTTTTGCATAATACGTGTAGTTCAGTGGAAGTAAGGAGCCATGGAAACACTGGAGGCAGGAGACAAACCAGCATGTTACTGCACGCATGCAAAATTTATAAAAAAAAAAATTTAATTCGCTTAGTGACGGGTGGAATCTAACTGGTCCATTCGGCACGGCGGCCACTGATTGGTCTATTGTAGCCTGCCCCGGGTGATTATGATGATGGAGAATTTGGTGGAATGATGATTGGCAGGGGAAACCGAAGTACTCGGAGAAAACCCGCCCCAGCGCCACTTTGTTCACTATAAATCCCACTTGACCAGACCCAGGATCGAGCCCGGGCCGCCGCGGTGAGAAGCCAGCGACCTGCACGCATGTAACTTGAAGTTTGCCGCCCTAATAATCTCTGTTGTAATCATGAAGGTTATACTGATGACATTTTCCGGCTTCTAGCCACTTCCCGTCTCTTCGGTGCACATGATCTTCGCAAACGCTGCTTCCCCGTGTTCTTCACTTGGCATGGCCACCCATTTGAGGCGATAAAATTACACTTCTGTTTATTTCAATAATTACACCTTTACGTTAATATAACGTGCATACATGGGATCGTGTGTGCAAACATACCGTTTAAGCACAATAGACCACTGTAGCTCGCGGTTCAAGGACCGAGAAGACCCACCCCTTGTACAACATACTGTTTTTTGGCGTACCTGCAGTTGACAAATTTCCATGCGAAAACGCGAATATCACCACAAAGTGTAAATAGCACGACGCAGAGTGGGCACTGCGAGGCATATGCCTATGTGCAACTACTTCAAAGGGAAACATAACATAAACTCTGAATTACCATTAAATTTTCTGTGGGGAAAGTCATTACCACAGACCTGCAGTTCATTGACACACCGCGAGATCCTGGCTGTAGGTATGAATTCACAGAGCGCTAACGAAGCAGACAGCGGTTTGAAAATAAACTTCAGAGAGATCAAGCTGACACTTACAGAGACGTGGCTGAAATTAAACTTGCTTTATAACTTTCTACTGTAATATATTTCACTGACAGGGACAGATTAATTCTGATAGTTCAAAATATAAATATTATAATTAGGGAATTCTGCGGTCGAGGCATTATCATTTCTGCTTTGTGTTCATGTCCAAATATTGGCTACGGTGAAAACTTCTTCCTTCTTCTCTCCAGTCTCTCCGGGGAGATGCTGGGATAGTATTTCATATTAGACCATGATCACTTTACTACACGTCCTTTCGAGTTCATTAATTCACTGAATATTCCGCCATTACGCGCTTATGACAATACAGTGTCATATTACAGAGTGTTCAGATGTAGAGGAAACCAAACAGCAGCGTAGAGCGGATGGAACGTTTCTCCGCGACTACTGTGCCCCTCCCCGCTAGCGAGAGTGCAGTCGTGTCGCTGAGTCCTTCATATCAGTTTCTGTACCTGCACACATTTATAAGAATATTGTAAAAGGATAATACAAACTTCCCCTCGTTGGTGGCTCCACCTTATCGTGGTGAGGGAGTTTGAGTATGCCAAGGACCCTGAGAGCTATACCAGCGGTAGCGTAGCTACTGGCAGGGCCTCCCTTGCTGGACAGGTCAAAGGGTAGGCATCAGACGAAGAGAGACACCAAAAACTGATGCCGGAAGCAGCGTCATCAGCAGCGACTTGAAGCACAGAGTAAATAATGCTCGAGATGGTTCAAGTTCGTATAGCAACAGGCGTGACCAGAGTGGTTTGAACGCCTATTGTACTGCGATGTGGAAAGCAAATGGAAAAACTACCACATTATCACTTTTCCTGGATAGTCTCTTTCCAAAACCAGAGATACCATGTATGCGAGATGTTTCATTTGAAGGAGAAAGCTCTAGATCGCATCAAGTGGAGGAACTGTGGACCTGTCGTCCTGACAGATTACTGATGAATGAATACAAACTTACTGTGCTTTATAACAGGTGCCCAAAGTAGCCCCCTTCTGCTTGCAAACATGCCTCGCATATCGTAAATAAATTATGCGACATTTTCTTAAGTTGGTCCACGGTAATTGAACCAAGTGTTGTTTCATACAGCAGAGCTTCAGTGCTGCGAGGATTGTTCTTGTAGACTTTTTCCTTCAGGTTTAGCCCAAGATAAAAATCGTAAAAACTGAGATCTTGGAGGCCACTGTCCTCTGCTGATTATTTTGTCTTCAAACACTTCCCGTATTGCGACCATGGCCTACAAAAGTTTCGACAATAAACATACGCTGCTAAGTAGTGAACGTCATTTCACTATAAATGTCGACCGCCCATCGACACCGCTAACAAAGACGTGACTATTAATGCGACTTGCTGCAGTGACAAGATCACGCCACCCGACCGGGCGCATTTATCAGCGCTAATGACTCATTCTGCTACCGGAAGTTACAGCAGCAATCTGCGAGAAATGTGTCAGCTTTTATACGCTGCTGAGAGGTTTTCTCCATCATTGAAAAACACTGTATAGAGAATGAAAGATGAATGATGGATTGGAAAGGATTAGGAAAAAAGTGGTCATCACTCAATCGCGGTACTATCCTGGCATTTGATTACAAAGACCGAGGGAAAAGGGCAAAATATTTTATTTAGGAAAGTCGGTGTTTCTGTCTTGTTTCGAAGTGAGTACGTCTCGCATATATGGTTCTACAGCTATACTAACACTGTCGGAGTGTCAGCGCCACTACACAAACACGTAGCACGAGGTACAGCCCACACATTCATGGAGAGTCTAGTGAAAACAGCGAAGTGTTTTGTGCGTGACAAATACCGAATAACTGCAATAAACGTGCAAGGATAATGGGATTCATTACTGAGATTACTCCAGGTCAACAACGGAACATGTTACGTTCAGAAATTTCGTGACTGCAGAATTTATTTCAAGCAGAAACTGAAAGCTGCTCGCAAGTCATGCAACTGTAATGGCTACGTTTCAGGATGAGCAGTGATTTCTGTAAGCAAACGAGATTAATTTCGATATCCCTTTAGCCAGAGGACGTACATTTTTTATTTCATAATCGATACTTTTTGTTTATGAGGTCATTCAATTTTTTCAATTGACCTAATCCTTCCAGCCGCGCTATGGCCCTGGGGTCGACTCAGCCTCTAACAGAAATGAGTACCAGGAATATTCTTGGGTGTAAAGGGCGGCCGGCGAGTAAGGCTGACAACCTTGCCGCCATCTATGAGCCGATTGTTTAAAAAATGTGGAAACCTCAACGTCTCACAACCCTATGGGCCTCCACGGCCTGTTACATGATTTTACTTTTACTTACCTTTTTTTTTCAGTCCACATTTAATTTGTCGCCAACTAACCATAACATGCTCTGGGTAAGCTCTGCAATGCAAAAGTACATACAATAAAATAAATTTATTACTGCAACTTCAGGATTCGTGGCAGTTTGCGAAATCTCTTGACGCTAAGGTTTTATAAATATTCATGAGCTTCTCATTATGTAATTCCCTCCATTGTTACTTCCGCTCTCTTAGATACAAATATTCCCTTCAGCTTCCGGTTCTCGAAACACACCAAACCTTTGAATTTGCATCCTTTCGTCGGTGCGGGAGCCCAAGTTTCGCAAGCTGGAGTCTGGTTTCTCCAATGTAAACTTTCCTTGAAAATTAATTATGCTTTGTTAGTGCCTGATTACCCCCGGAAGTGATGACGCTGTTCTGGCGTAGACAGCTCAGACAACCCCTCAATCGATTCTTCAAACTCCTGCCGGCTGCTGTCTTTAAAGGTGACATGTTCATTACTTGGTTTCAGTAAGCACATTGAAATAGGCCACGGCTGATTCCCACTAAATCTTTCGCTGTTCACTGCCATGATCGCCTCCCCACCACATGAAAATTTGCATGACCTGTCCATTTGGATAAGCATCAGTAAAATACCCCAAGAACCAGCCAATAGAACTGTTTACACAATATCTACAGACAGATTACGTGTGTAACTCTCCTCAGGGCGGTATCCACATAACAGAACTATGATACAGGCCTGTTTACGGAGGTACAGCTTGTGGCAGCTCAGACGCCGAAATGGCCTATCGCAGCGGTGCAGTGCAACGTCAATTGTATGGCGCTTTATTAAGCTACCAATAATTATTACCAGCATGGCGGTTTGCTATATAACCGATGGACGTACCATTCCAATAACTAAGTCCAAAACGTCACAAGACATGCATAATGATTCGATCTTCTGTGGTTCAAATTCATCAGAAGAAATATCAACCACTTAACCATAACTCTTAAGAGAAATATAATTACTGATATATTTACGAAAATAATTCATTCTTGAATTTAAAATTCAATTTCATATCATTGGGTTTTTGGATTTTGTCCACCGTCCAGTACTCCAAATTGGACACAACTTTTCGCAAAATGAATTTGTCTCCTACCTCATTTTGGACCGTTGGACAACGGACAATGTCCAGGGTCCGCAGTGATTCTAAACGTGAGCTCCCGTCGCCACTAATGTCTAGGGCTGACTTAAAATTCAATATAAAACTTACGAAGCCATGTTTTTGGCCGCGCCATAGCTCAAGCGGTTAGTCACTGGCTCCTTATCACGGCGGCCCGGGTTCGATCCCGGGTCTGGTCAAGTGGGATTTGTGGTGGACAAAGTGACGCTGGGGCAGGTTCTCTGAGTACTTCGGTTTCCCCTGCCAATCTTCATTCCACCAATTGCTCCACAATCACCCTCACCTATCATCTGGGGATAGTACAATAGGCCAGAAGTGGCCGCAGTACAAGGGACTTAAGTCCCACCCCACTAGCAATAATAAAAAATGCCATGTTTTTCCTATGTCGATATTCAGCGTGACAAAATACACGGTAACTCATATTTGACCCCCTGTTGCTGTTGTTACATACAGAACGTCATCTTGGGAGAAAGTTAAGGGCCCATTATGATAACAGCCAAAAGTTGCGAAAAATTAAGAATATTTTTAAGATTACCGTCTTCTAAGCTGTTAGACTGTGTAGTCTAGTAGATCGTCACCAATATTTCGGAAGACCCTGCTGCCTCCCTCGTCAGAGTAGAAAAGTAAGCCAAGCATTGAAAGAAGTGGCATGGATATAGGGACATGGAGGATCGGTCCCGTGTTACTGTTTTACTCTGAAGTGAGAAGCAGCTGGTTCCTCCAAAATATTCGTAACCACGGATCACATCCCACTGTCACCTCCGTCAGTACCCCATATCTCACAAAACACCGTTACAATAACATGTTCCCTTAATATCATTGAAGCTGGCAGAAAATATGGCGGTTGGAAACATTCTACAAGAATTATAGCTGCCCGCCATATGATTCGTCTCCTTTGCAAAGAAGTTGGGGCCAAACGAACGCCGGTTTGAACATACTGTCACGTGTTTGAGTGTGACTATAGACGGGTTTTGAGTTGCTGAACGGATTTATTGGACTCTTAGATATAGCGCATGACTTTTACACTTCACTGTTACATACGCACACACTAGTGTTCACAGTCACGTCTTCACTAGCGGACGTTCCCCTTCCTCTGGGTTCCTGAACAATCTCCGTGCCTCAGCTACCAGCTTCTAAAAACAACAGCTCACAAGTACTGAACACCAGCAGTCCTCTAACAGACTGACTGACTAACTCAGCCACTCACCAACCAACTCTCTTCACAAACGCCACTCAACTGGTATCACTCAAATCAAAGTCAAAATTACTTTACGACTGGCCGTTTACCGCCAATCAGTTATGTAACATCCTCTCTGACGAGAGGGTAGGTTTGTCTCTTATGAATATGCTTGGCCTTTTGTCAAGTGGACGTATCGCACATATAGTATGTTATTTCAAGTTTTCATTGTGTACTATGTCACTCGCTGATCTCATTTCACTGTATGTCCTACTTATAACATTTCGTCACGGACCGCACAGAAAATATCGTCCCTATTTTGCTGATTCAATTGTTGCCGTAGAAACTAGCTTGTTTGCGAAGCCGTCACTTAGTAACGGCTGTTGTATATTTGCTTATCTTGCGGTCGCTGCTATCAACGGGTGTACATGTCACAGTACTTCAGTCCAAGGTAAAGGTAAAGTAGTTAATTGTGCTTAATTAAGCACGATGACGCATGGGAGGAGCCATTCTTAATCTTGGTATTAAATGGAAGTGAGTGGTAAGCTTCACGGCCATCCATTTGACTTCGGTGAAAAAGTCTCCAGTGCCCATTGTATAGGAGGCTGGGTGGTCCGAGGGTCGCTATAAATGTTCCACCTAAAAATATGTATCCATGCCAGGAATCGAACCCCAGTATTGAAGCCAATATTCAAGCCTCCATACTGGGGGGGGGATCATAGCTCAGGCTGTTACTTGGGGGTTTCTCACCGCGGAAGCCTATATTCAGTACCGGGGCAATATAAGTGGGGTTTGTGGTGGACAAAGTGGCAGGCAATGAAGCGGGGTTTTCTACTCTCGGTTTCCTTGCCAATTGTGGTTCCACCAATCTGACGGCGGTGCAGTGAACCCGCTTGGGGCCCAGCTCCCTTAACATACGGTACGTACATTCAGTTCCCATACTGAAATAGCAGCGGCAATATTTGACATGATTTTAAATATTTTAACGCCGGAATGCAGGTCAAATCTGAGTTCATTTCATATAGAGTGTTCAGTTAAGTTCCAACGAGATTTTGCTGAAATCGAAACACGGTAGGATACATAATGCCCCAATAAGAACAGATCCAATTTCTTTTTAGTTCTTCCCTTGTATTTGAAGCAACGCTAATGAACGTTCTTGTACATTCATTATCAGTTTGAGTCTCATAAAGAAGTCACGTCATTAGTTCAACAAAATATACAGGAACTTGACGGACACTCTGTATTATGCCAACAGTTTTCTTTCGTGTCTCAATACACACAACTGAAATTAAATCAGTAGTTTAATTCGTATTTTAATATTTTTGCAGTAACTCTATTTGCTAATTTTATATGACACCTTCAATTTATAACACAGATGGACTGAAGTAACAGTATTGGTTTTGTCGCTTTATGTTGGCAACATCAAAATACAGATATGATTGCATTTTGTGTAGGATTTGGCAATCAAACAAGAACTTACCTGAAATTATTATTGGAAACAGAGGAAATCTTGTATTTCAGGTAATATCCATTAGAGATTTTCCCTGAAAACAAATCCCTTACAAATAACTATTACAGTCCTGATGTTGGTTTCCTTCAGTAGTAGATGAACTACCTTCCTGATGCAGATCTGTTGTGTCACTCCGAGTCACAGCTCGTCTGAATCTTCAAACCAGCTTAGGTCACGTAAAATTAACAGGAGTTCAGCTGGTTAACGAATATTCCTCTTCTTATAGAACCCTAGTACTTATTACCATGTTCACAACAGCCCTCACTTTGTGAGCCAGATGAATCCAGTATGCACCTCACACTATATTCTCTTGAGAACAATATCAATAGTGTACTTCCATCGAAACCTAGGTCTTCCAAACACTCTCTTCCCTTAAGTCATAGATGTTCACGTTTTATAATTCTGTAAATTCGTACTGAATATGCGCAAGCGCACAGCTGTCCCGTTTATATTTTGTGTCACCAAATTCACTTCCCGTGATTCTCAGAGGAAGCACTTCTTTGTGGTGTAAGTTTCAATTATGTAAACAGGCCACACATGTTGGGAGGGCCTCTGTTTGCTTCCGATGCACTCGCTCTTGTTACGATTCTTGATCTAAATTAAAATACTTGTCTATGTTTACATGGTGATGGCACAAGGATATGCTATATTTTACAACATTAAGTATGTATTTACACGTCAAATCACACCACCAACAATTTAAGGCATCTAAAACTTGAGTTCTACGCATTGATGTCCTTAGAAAGCAATGGTGTCGTGACGCTCGGCGTCGGCGTCATAGTATTGTTTTTAGTTGACGTCAAACTCGGCGAGTGAGCTACACTATTGCTCATACTTACATTGTTACTTCTGGAGGGAGTCGCTGAAGCAACATTGTTCGTCTTACTAGAGACTGTCTTGCCCCTGCTGGTGATACTGTTTGTCTTCGGTGAGCCTCCCTGGGCTGTCTGCGCAACCGCCGATGTGCTCCTGCTTCGGTTTGAACTGGCTTTACTTGGGGTCACCGTGTTGATGGCTGCTGCAGCGCCGTTGCTTCTGCTGCCCGTCACCGGAAGTGACGAGAAAGACACGGAATATACTGGAGCGGCTTCCGCTGTCGCGATGACGGCCGGCGGAGAGCTGCTGACACAGTTCTTACTGTTGGCCGTTGTCATAGCAACGGCTGTGCTGGAAACGTTCGCAACATCCGGCTTCTCGCCAATGAGCCAGTACGTCGTGACCTTTCCCTTTCCCTTAAAAAGAACAAAACAAAGTCACGTGAACACTCACAGTTGTGAAGCCTGCTAAATTCTTTTTATTTCTTTCAGTTCAATGTCACAATATACGTATAATTATAGGATAATATACAGCTACGTCACGACATGTTTCGACCACTATCAGGTAGTACTTCTGCTCTCTCTGCTATTCCTCCTCCATTGGTCAATGTTTACAAGTGGACAAAGGTCATTTTGCTGTTTACAATGTCGATCTTTTGCTATGGATTTAAACACATACTGTGAATTGTATAAACTTTTGTCCCAGACTTCCGGAAGTTATGCGTTTTTCGTAGTACAAACATATTTTAATTTTGCATCGGCCTTAAAATTTGTTTTCATATGCTTTTGCTTCTATTCAACTTAAACCAGATGGGATTTTGCACTAATTAAAATTAGACCACTGTTGGTTTATTATCATTTTTGTTATTTTTATTGTTTTGTTTTATTTGGTCAGGCAGCCCTGGGTCCTTTGTAATGATCGTTGTTCTTGATGAGCACGGCAGACTCAGGTTCCCGTAGGGCACGTGTGTTTTCACGTCGCATACTGGATTTATATTGCGCATGCGTATTTCTCGCGTTCATTCTTTATGTGGTGGTGGTGTATCCTGGTGTGGTGCTTAGGGTGCATGCTTGTGTAGAACTACTT
Organism: Cryptotermes secundus; assembly: GCF_002891405.2. Classification (NCBI taxonomy): domain Eukaryota; kingdom Metazoa; phylum Arthropoda; class Insecta; order Blattodea; family Kalotermitidae; genus Cryptotermes; species Cryptotermes secundus. The sequence continues at coordinate 211,286 of NW_019720704.1, forward strand.
GATTCGTCTTTTGTCTACTGACATCAAGGAAATAAATGTCGAGTTGGGGATGTAGCACGAGTGGGAGAAATGAGAAAAGCATTTAGAGTTTCAGTTGGAAAGGCTGAAAGGAAGAGACAAGTTGGAAGACCTAGGAGTGGATGGATAGATAATATAAAAACATGCACATAAACTGGGAGCAAATTCTTACCTTCATCTCCACTTCGCCCCGGAGTTCCAGTTCAAATGACCCGAACGTATCCAAGACAGCTTTTGTTTTAGGGCTCACATGGATTTTAAGGGCTGAAAAGGATAATCACATTCATTAGTAAGGCAGTTTGCAGTACAAAGGACTTGTGCAGCACTGCGGGGCGCCCTCGGCCTGCAGGCCAGACTGTTGCTTCATTACTACTACTATGACACGGCAGTAACTCTACTTCATACTAACGTAGGCCATTGGATTCCATGCGCGATGCCGTGTTGACCGTGTCTCCGAACAGGCAGTACCGGGGCATCTTGCGGCCGACCACGCCCGCCACACAGGGCCCTGCAACACGCAACACACCGCTATTTATATCTCGGTACACAGAACATGAATATATTCACTGGAGTGCGTTCAGAGTGGAATGCACTATCGTCGTGTTCGTGAGTCTGCAGTGTTGGGATGGGCTAGTTTCCAAAATTGAGGGGAGACTAGGAATTAATATGGAATTTTGGTTGGGAAATGTCCACTTGGAAGTTCGCGGAGATAGAAGAATGTTTATGACTTATTTAACTGCGCTGTCAGTAGCCCAGACGCTGTAGCGTCGAATGGTACGGCGACTAGACAATAATGAGCTGGAAAAGGATATGGAAGGGAGAGGTCGCAGCACCGGGAGTTCCTCGGAAGGAGTAAGAAATTCGACGAATAATTACGGTCAGCACAGCCGGTCACAGGGCCCAGGAAGCAACAGAAGCATGGAGAGTACGTTCTTTGTAACGCTGTTTAATTGGGAAAGATCCCGGAGTTTCGGAGTCGAAGAATAATCAGCAGAAGCAGGCGGCGACCAAGGCGACATGTTCCTCCGAAACGTCAGGCACTCTGCGAACTATGCTGCGTTTCAAACGAGACGATAGCCGTGAGAAACACAAGTTCAAAACGAAAAGAGCGTTTTTTTTCTTCAAATTTTCGTTGTGAACTTGACAAAAGCAATACATGGAATTACAAATTAGTGTGAACATGGTTTAACCAGTTTCCCCCTTTTCCACACCCCATTTCACTTCAGTCAATATGAACCGCTAAGGGCCCCAAGGAAAGCTACAAAGGAAATGCAAAAAGGGGAGTCCTAAAGCAACGGGTTGTGATGTTCCAAACAAAAACTCTTCCAACGCATTACGGACGCGAACCGTGACGAAGCTGACGTAAATATGTAACTATCCCTCTTTCTGGTATAGAAAATTAAATGTTAAGTATTTCATGTTTATCGTCATATGCAGCAGAGAAGTGTACATACAGCTGTGCCTACGCAGTACTACAGTGTGTCCACAAAGTCCCTTCGAGGTTTTGAGAAATTGTGGCGCGCAAACAAATTGAGCTAGCCATATGCGGTTTGCGGCAGATCATAGCGAAACTCTGGAAGTTTTCTTTTGCCGCCAATAGATGGCACAAGCGGCCATTTTTACGTTTCTCAGTGAGTTGTTTGTGAAATGGCGACCATGCGGGAACGCGCACGTTGTGTACAATGGCTTTTTGAGACAAAATCAGTCACCCAGACTCAAAGAAATTACCGCACACAGTTCAATAAGCAACCTCCGAGTGACAAAGCAATAAGAGACTGGCAACGGCGTTTCCCAGAAACAGGGAGCGTCCATGATCGCAAGACAAATGGCAGACAGGTTGTAAGCGATGAATGTGTGGAAAGAATCCGTGAATCGTTTGTACGAAGCCCTACAAAGTCCACACGTCGAGATTCGCGTGAATTGTTACTCTCACTATCAATGATACACAAAGTGCTGCATAAGAGGTTGAGGTTGTGCGCATACAAGGTTCAGCTGAAACCTGCTGATGGCATGGCACATCAACATTTTGCAGAAGAAATGCTCGACCGGATTGACCTTGACGTGGACGTCTTAAAAAAATATCATGTTCACCGACGAGGCAATATTTCACGTCTCGGGTAAAGTTCGCAGACATAATGTGCGCATATAGGGCACTGAAAACCCACATGTTGTTGAGGAAAACATACGTGATAGTCCGAAAGAGAACATGCGGTGTGGTGTAATGCACGACCAGGTTAATGGACCCTTTTTTCTTCAAGAGCAGACGATCAACATGAACACCCATCTGGACATGCTGCAACTGCACGCAGTACCACAAATTGAGCACTTACAGCCCCTCATCATTCTGTAACAAGATGGTGCTCCACCTCATTGGGGTCTGCAGGTACGCGCGTTCCTAGACAGGGCATTTCCAGGAAGATGGATCGGCAGAGACGGTCCAATGTCTTGGCCTCCACGTTCACCAGACATAATACCACTGGATTTTTCCTGTGGGGTTATGTCAAGAGCAGTGTGTTCCGAACACCAGTTAACGGACTTGATGCCCTGAAGACCCGTATCAGGAAAGCGATCTCGGCTATTCCAGCGGACATGCTCCACAGAACATGGCGAGAGCTCGAATATCGTCGGGACGCTCTCCGTGCTACCAAGGGAACTCACATCGAGGTCTACTGAGGCCAGTAAAATACTTTCAGAGTTTCACTGCCATCTACCGCAAACCGCATGTGGCTAGCTCAATTTGTTTGCGCGCCACAATTTTTTAAAACCCCGAAAGGACGTCGTTGACACACTGTATTACAGATCCTGCATACGTCGAATTCGTTGGATAAGCCGCAAAGTTTCGCTGCATCGCCATATTTGTAATTGCTGACCTACAAACAATGACTCATACACAGCGTCTAGACACGTTTTTGACATGTTTCCATACAGGAGGCCCAGTGTTAGTACTTCATCAGTTCTCGCCATCAAACTGATGACCAAAGAAAATATCTGCACAGCGCCATGTTGTTATTTCAAGCTGCACAAAAAGGTCTAAAAAAGTTTGAAGATTTTCGTATATTTGCAGGCTTCATAACTTGTATTCTTCCTCAAGTATAATTAAAATGATCAAGTCAATGAGGATGATATGGGCAGGGCATGTAGCACGAATAGGGGGAAGAGGAATTCATATAAGATATTGGTGGGAAAGCCAGAAGGAAAGAGACCATTGGAAAGATCAAGGTGTAGGTGGGTGGATAACATTAAAATTGATCTTAGAGAGATAGGATGGGATGGTATGGATTTGATTGATCTGACTCAGGATGGGGACCAGTGGAGGGCCCTTGTGAACACGGCAATGAATCGTCGGGTTCCATAAAATGCTGGGAAGTTCTTGAGTAGCTGCAGAATTGGCGGCTCCTCAAGAAAGGCTCAGCTCAAGGAGTGAGTAAGGATCTGTTACCAAGTTATTTCAGGGTACGCTAGGTGTCAATCCCACCCATGTCGGAGCATCTGCAATGTTTAGTTACTGATTGTACGAAATTAGAAAACATGAACTTTGGAGTAACCTCCAGTGACATAACGCTGATACCAATTTTCGTAAAGTCTGTAAGCCGGGACTAATTGAAATTGGAAGGTGCTATGGCATGGAAATGAATGTGGNATACAGCTACTTTCTGCGGAAGAAGGACATGGTGCGCTAAGAACTGCAAGCCAGTGGTAACTATTACAATATTAAAGTATTATTTATTATTATTGCTAGTGGGGTGGGACTGAGTCCCTTGTACTGCGGCCACTTCTGGCCTATTGTAGCAGCCCCAGATGATAGGTGAGGGTGATTGTGGAGCAATGGGTGGAATGAAGATTGGCAGGGGAAACCGAAGTACTTGGAGAAAACCTGCCCCAGCGCCACTTTGTTCACCACAAATCTAATATTAAAGTAAGTAAGTAAAATAAAGGTATCCCTGTAACAGGCCGTGGAGACCCAAAGGGTTGTGAGATTTTGAGGTTCCCACATTTTCTAGACAATCGGCTCACAGATGGCGGCAAGGTCAGCCCTACGCGCCGTCCGCCCTTTACCCCCAAGAACATTCCAAGAATCGGTAGCGTAGTTGGTTGAGGCACTATGCTATAAGCCGGAAGGTCGCGGGTTCGAGTCCCGATGAGGTCATTGGATTTTTTTCAATTGACCTAATCCACCCTGCCGCAATATGGCCCTGGGGTCGACTCAGCCTCTAACACATTGAGTACCAGCAACTATTATAAGAGAAATTAATAACAATAACAATTCTAACAAAAAGTGCAAGTGGCCAGAACCTGCAGCTCATTTTGTTCCTACCTGTGTGCATTCCGATACGTAGTTTAAGCTGGTCTGAAGGCCTGTGTCGGATCGTGAACCCACGGACTGCTGACAGCAGAGCCAGAGACATGCGGGCAATTTCCCTGGCGTGTAACGTCTCGTTCCGGACGGGAAGCCCGGACACCACCATGTAAGCGTCTCCTATGGTCTCAACCTGTAGCCACACGAGTCATTTAAGAGACTGTGGTAGGAGGTACATGTAGCATGCAAGGGAACTTGGGAAATGGAAATATGATTTTGAGGCACTGTGATGACCGAAGACAGAAAACTAGTTAATGAAAGTGATATTAATAAAATGTTAATTATATACAACTCAGTACATGTTTCGATCATAACAGATTATCTTCAGGTAGTAATTCACGGCGTCACAGAATTGTCAAGCTAAAATGGATCCAGTTTTTACAATTACATTGTGTAATTAAAAATATATCAATATTAAAATAAGAATTTATTCTGAATAAATATATGTTTACGACTACATGCTGGATGTTAAAATAAAATCCTCCATTATGACCGAAACATGCAGTGGTTTCTACATATTAAAAGTAGACAGGAACATTTTACTGACACCAATTTTATTAATTGGTTATTCTGCCGACGATGACCATAAAGGCTTAATTCCATTGCACACAACAGGATGCAAAAAATAGGAGTTAACACAATTTTGGTCGGCAAACGTGAAGCAAACAGGCCGGTTTGACGTAGATGTGAGAATAACATTGAAATCTGTCGTTAGGGAAATAGGATGCGAGGGTGTGAACTAGAGCCATCTGGTACAGGGAAGCAATAAAGCTTCGGGCTGCATAAAAGACGGGGAATTTCTTGACCACCTGAGTAACTGTTAGCATCTTAAGGAGGAGCCTCTACTGCGTGCAGTGAATGCATTGGCCAGAGGAGACAATACATTAGAGGCTTACAGAAATACAGACAAGAAAATATTGCTCTGGCAACCGATTAAACACAACTAGAAATATAGAAAATTCATGTCGAAATCCAACAAATTCAGATACGCAGAACATACACGGGTATACTTGTTGTGAACAAGTAACAAGCTTCACATTGGCTACGTGTCAAGATACAAGATATGGACAGCGTTTCCCAAACTGTGGCGCAAAGTCCAAAGAAGCCGCTCCGTCCATACATATCGGAACTCCCAAGCTTACGGAGCATAGAGCAATGCTCATCAGAAGTTTGCAGATAATGCCTGTCACACCGGTGTGAGGACGATCATACTCTTTGGTGTACACTGACTGATAGTTCATTTAATTATCTTCTTCTTCTTCTTCTTCATTATTATTATTATTATTGTTATTGCTGTATCTTGCAGACGCCTTACTACGTACCGAATCCGCAAAAAACGCCCGTTGCTAAGAAACAGATTCCTAACACGCACCAATGGACTAACTGGGAGGCGGTATTCTCTACGCGATCCATACGACAGCTGCGCAACGCAACAATATAACTACTGGAGGCGGTGTTTTCTATGCGGCTCGTGTCGAGGTGTTATACGCAGGACAATTCTAAGAGTTTACTTACTTAGTTGTGATACCCGTGTGGAGGCGGGATCGAATACCTCCACCGTGACCCTGCGAGTCGTAGGGGGCGACGAAAAGGAAAGTCTCAAATCTGAGACAGTAAAATATGGTCGCAAGTCTCAAGGGACTTGGGCCCGAGAAAGACTGCGTTGGCAAGGGCCAGCAGCATATACAAAAGACAGATCCGTCCTCTCGTTAGAGAGGGCGCCCCACAAAACAAGACAGTAACTATCAAACAGTAATAAATATCTGGTCATGAGCCCCATATGGGGCTCGACAACAAACTTTACTGACTAACCGCCAATCGCAATGTGACTTTGACTTTGAGTTTACTTGGTTGTAAGATATTCGCCAGTCAGTAAGGAAGGGAACACGGAAGATGAGGAAGCTATGGCATTGGAAGCCGTTACCAGGCGAAAACCTGTGACGATACAGTTGACTAAAAAGACTTAGTGCGTGTTGTAGTGAATTGTAGAGTGTGTGAATCGCGCTATAGTTACTTGCAGTCATGATAAGTAAGTGGTCAATAAATCTAATTACCAATCCAAACCCCGTCTATAGTCACTCTTAACACGTGGAATTACTATTATTATTATTATTATTAGTAGTAGTTTTTAGTATTTAGGGTGACTTAACTTCTCACAGAATTAATACGAAAGGAACATGTCGCGGTTAGCAGTGATTTCCAAACTCAGCCAAGAAAATACTATCCATTTAAAACATCAATCGTAATACATTGTTTGTTCCCAGCTCCTACGGAATATATTTTTTGTCCTTGGGGGGGGGGGTTATTCTACGGACGCTGTCAGTAACTAGACCATATAGCGTCGAATAGTGGGATGATAGATGAATCAAAAGGATTTGAAAAAAAGAACTGTCGTGGATTAATCGAGGTAATATCCAGACAATTTCCTGGAGACAGCGAGGAAAAACACGAAAATTTTCAGCCAAAATGGCTGGTCGTGATTCGAACCGAGAATCTCCCAAATAGTTCTACTCCAATTCATTCAGTCACAAAGGGCTTCGTACCAATCGCTTAATTGTGGGTGGAGTCCAACTGGGTCCACTCGGCACGACGGCGACTGATTGGCCTATTGTACTTGCCTCGGGTGATTATGATGATGGAGGATTTGGTGGAATAAAGATTAGCAGGGGAAACCGAAGTACTCTGAGAAAACCCGCCCCAGCACCACTTTGTTCACCACAAATCCCACTTGACCAGACCCGGGATCGAACTCGGGCCGCCGCGGTGGGAAGCCAGCGACTAACCGCTTGAGCTATGGCGCGGTCTCGTACCAATCGTAACAGTAACGTTTAAGTTTAATTTCAAAGTTTACTATGGTCCTCTGCAGGTATCTTCAGTTTTTCTGTGAAACTGCCTGTGTTACACTTCGATGCATTCGGAAATCATCTACTAGGGCGCAAGAAATACAGATAGGGTGTGTAACTCAAAGGGTTGAAGACGTTAGATCCAGCGCTCTAGAATCATATTCGGGGGGGGGGNTCTATGTTCTCAGCTGCTGACAGTGCGCTACAGTAACCCAGAAACTGAGGACTCCAGGCTTTACTTACAATAAACACAATAATGTATGGCTATAGGAGATTTCCATAAAAGTTCTTGCATCATATCTTAAGTCCATGATAATGCTCGCGCTGAAATTCGAGACGCGTATGCAAACAGCAGGTAAGTGATTTCGTGATGAAATACGCATAACTAGGCGCGAACACGGTGCACACCGAGTTTCTGGCGGAGGTGTGACGTCGTGTACTGTCGCCCCCAGCTTCAGGTTTCCGTGATCCTAACAGACTAGACGGCATCACAGTTCAGACGACAGTTTTAATGTTCAGAATCTGTAGACCCAAATTTACCGCAGGAACCAGTGCCATTTCTGCAACAGTTCTAACGTGAGTGCACTTGCTAATGTTACCGTATATCATTTACTGTTATCTGTCTGAAACTTGCACGAGGCTACGTCACCCCTCTGTGCTTAGGGAAGTCACAGGCTTGGTGAGTTTGTTTCCCATCATACTGTAGCATGTATACCCGTTGCTAAGCAGTGACACTGTAAACAACGCCCGTTGCTAGGCAACAGACGCCTAACACGCACCAATGAACTGGGAAGCGGTGTTCTCCGCGCGGTCAGTGCGACAACTGCGTGACACAACAGTAGAATAACTGTTGGAAGCCATGTTTTCTATATAGTCTGTATATAGGCTGCATCACTCGACCGATCTAGTTCAGTTGAGTTCGTGCAGTGCAGTGCAATGCAGTACAGTGGAGAGAATTGGTTGGTGAGTGAGTTAGGACTGATGCGGTTCAGTCCATATGAGCTGTTGCTGTTAGAAGGTAGCTGAGGCACGGGGATAATTCAGGAACCCAGAGTAAGGGGAACTTCCGCTGTTGGAAGCCGTTACCAGACAACGACTGGTGAATACACAGCAGACTGAGAAGTTTTAGTACGTGCTGTAGTGAATTACTAGAGTGTGCGAATTAGCGATAGCGCTATAGTTACAATCTTCAAGTGTTTAATAAATCCAATTACCAATCCAAACTCCGTCTACAGTCGCTCATACACATGACAATATGCTGAAAGTAGAATCTACTTATTTTATGACGTAAGGATCTACGTCAGTGTCGCTTCATGAAGCGACATCACAAATGTCTTAGACACATTATACCGATGAGAATGTTTCCAAACCAAAATCACCCCAGAGTCCGTCTCAAATCGAGGGTGAGTGGAAGACTTCTATCCATACCTGCGCTTACTGCGCAGTCCGGACACAACAGTGACGCAGCCGCCAACAACCCTACAGAAACCTGTCGCTGTTTTCTGTTAACCGTCTGTTCTTTCCTCTGAGCTGTTGCTATGTAATCACAGGCAAATTCTTAAGGTGCATAAAGTTATTTGTGTCTATGTGTTTCATGCAGGAAGCCGTAATTACCACAGTCTGAGACAGGTCTATATATAAAATGATTGAGTGCAAAATTTATGTTNTTTGCAGTAGATTTTTTTGGATGCCGTTCAAATACGCATTTCCAGTCCTTTTTAATTACACAAGTAAACTTGGAATTTATTAATTTGCGAGTTATTCCATCTCTAAAGTTTTAGCGTGGCATTGACAAAGAAAATAACCATCTCCCAGGCGAAGAACGGGTACTGCTTCTAGTTAGTACTTACAGAGACAAGTAGGCAGAACTTCAGTGTCTGGGAAACACTGCCCCAGTGTCGAGTTCACATGCTCGAATCACAAACGAGACATTCATAACAAATGCCTTACACAGCTCCATTCACAGCACAGAATATTCTGCTTAAATAAAACTTGGAACACTCTAGTTATAAATTATTCGGCGAATTTCAGAATATGTTTGCAGTAATGGCACACTAATAGTCGAAATTAATTAACAAAAAAAAAAACTTGCGCTGTGAATGAAATGTGTGGGAAACAACGAACCAGTGGTACCAAAATCTCATCAAGTACAGGGCGATCCATTTGAATCTGTGCCCTGAACACTAAACATGCTGAAGTGTTCTGCACTTTTCTCAATACATGCACTAGCCCTCTTGACTACTTTGCAAGAAACACGTGTAAGAGTTTCGGACATGATACAATTAATTTTAAATGGATCACCCTGTATAATATGGGCGAGTAGTGATGAAGAAAACAACTGACAAATATGTAAGATTTGAGGCTTTCACGGCGGTGACTATGAAGAAAGCAGTCTTCTGAGATGTGGCACCGTGTAGATGAGGTGTTAACCGACGTTTCGGAGGAACGTATGGCCTCCATCTTCAGTCTGCTTCTACCGGTTCTCACTGTCTCTTCGCTTGCGGATTTTCTTATTTTTTCCTTCTACCCTGAAAATGGAGGCGATATGTTCCTCCGAAACGTCGGTTAACACCACATCTACACGGTGCCTGATCCCAGAAAACTGCTTTCTTCAACTGACAAATAGTTTACCTTCCTAATTTTATGCGGAATATATTGATTTTTTGGGGGAGGGGGCAAGTCAGTGCACTATCCTATATACAAGACATGCGATGATGCCGAATTAATGGTTTTGGTACCATGACTCAACACCACTAAATTATAAAATTTCAGAAGAACCGTTGGTTACCTTGTACACGTCGAAGTTTTCAATAATGGAGTCGAAGCAGGAATACAGGTCATTCAAAAGATCCACCACCTAGAAAAATAAACCCACAGGGAAAAATTCGAAACTACACACCCATGCACATAACGATACCTATAAAATATATCTGTTAGTAAACCTATGGTTAGTAACAAGATCCAATCCTATCATCATGCAATCCTAACCCCACTTTTTGGCAGATAAATTCCAGGATGAAATGTAGACATTATATATAAACCAGTAAATCTGAGGTTATTACAACGGTGATTATGAAGATGTGACCCCCTGCAGTCCAACAGAAGTCCCGCGGACAAGTACCTTTTAGTGCAATAGTCGTTAAAAATTCAAAGGAAGGATCCTGCATTTGTTACATAAATCATAATGTTGTTATTTACAGATTAAAAACAAACAGGCGAGACCATAACAATACGCTCTCTCAATGGATTGGGTGGGGCCTTGAACGCCTGCGCCGATCAGCTTACACGCAGACACGGGATCCAGACTGGGTTTTATGAATCTGGAATTGTATAGGTACAGTGCATAAACTACAGATGAAATTTAGTACCGTATTTTATTATGGTGATTTGGGGAGATATTTTCACCGGATGGATTGAGATACAAGAGGAAAGGTCTTAACAATATTTCGTAACACATGAGCCAGTTCAATCAGTCGGGGAAATATATATATATATATATTTTTTGCTTTTTCATCTTCCACCCATTCTTTATTTCCCGATACCCCGTTCTTTCTGTGATCGCCTTCGCGCCCTTTTCCTGTGTTCATTTCTCACGTAATTTATTTGTCTGTTTTGTTCAACCTACCCCTCCCTCGTCCTACCTTTGAAAACACTCCATGCTAATCTCTGTGAGCCCAAGCAAAATACATCATCTGCTTTTGTATACAAGAGGATGTATACTTTAAATTATTTTCACACGGCACTCGTTTCCTTCATCGGACACCTGGCCCTTATTACACTGTTGCAGTGCAGCGCGCCACTTGTCATGCATTAAATCGAATCCGAGTAAGCGAGCAGCGATCTGTATGTTGGGTGGCGGGAACTGGAAACAGGGTGTGCAGATTTCTAGGAATTCGCTCCTGACATAGCCTCTCTTCATTGACATGTAACTAACGCCTGTAAAGGTTAAAATGCCAAAGGTCGTGTATTTATCTTATCTTCATGCACCTTAGTTTATATCAATTTGGTATCACCGTAAACCAGTTCTCGGTATTGCGAATTAGCCACAGGAGCGACCATCTTTGTTCCTGTTGTTGACAGTATAATAATTTGCCTCCCTGGTAAAGATAACTAGTTCATTAGCTGTTGGATTATCCCGACATTTCGGAGGAACATGGTCGAAGAGTAAGCCATGCAAGCTCAGTGCAACTTCTACTGGTTTCCTGCTTGGCTTACTCTTCGACCCTGAAGATGGACGCGATATGTTCCTCTGAAACGTCGGGTTCTCTCCGAATGACATGTCATTACAACCCAGAAAACTTTACTTTTCACTTCGTTAATTATTTCAGCCGGTGCACGGGCAACTAACGCTTTTCATGGCCTTCCTCGCCGCCTGCAAATAAGTTCCGGTTAATCCTGTTTAGGGAAATAATCTCTGTTTATTGTGATAATCGTATGAAACACATGAATACACCGTGTGGGCAGAATGCAGAGACTTTTATTAATATTAAAGCAATTGGTTCAAACAATTGCCGCTGTGCTTTAATTGGATTAAACCTTTGTCATTCATGCGGAACTGGTTCACAACGTACAGGCAAACAAGACACAAACACACGTACTTTACATCTTGACCTGTCTGTTACCCTTCAAGTGTGGCGACTTTTGTTCGTCTTACATGAACAGTGGAGGAGTACCGTACCGCTGTGCAGTATCTTATGCAGAATCGTCTTCGGTGCATAGAGAATTTTGCGTTCAATGAACAGGACCAAGTTCACAGTGTCATTAGTTACGTACAGCTTTTCTACACGTTACGGACATACCACATAAACAAACTGGAAAGTATACTACGGGGTTTAGGTGGTGCGGGCTCGGAAGTTTTCATGAGGTGGCTGCTGACAACATTGTGGTCTCCTGGGCTATAACACTGCGTAGTACTGTGGGTAGAAAAAGAAAAACTCCGTGACTTGTAGTCTGCAAGCGAACTATACCGACCGAGCGACCGCCGCTTTTCGGCGAAGTTAGTGTCAACTTTTGCGGATAGAGTGTGTCACGTGATCAGCGCAACCGATCCCCACGGCCTATAATCTCTGTTTTCTAGACCTAAGCTGCTATTTCCTTGAAATACCTCCTCGATTATCCTCACGAGGCTGAGTGGACCCCGTTGCACACCCACTACTTCCCAGAAAATCTGGTAGCGCAGAGAATCGAACCCGGGATATCTGGATATGTAGGCAGGAACTCTGACCACTAGACCACAGAGGCGGTCACTGTGGGCAGATACTAACGAAAATGTTGCCTCTGTTCTCAGGGCTAAAGACGGAGGCAGCATATTTTTCCGAAACGTCGGTATCCGCAGAGAATATTACAAGGTGTTACAGGGCAGAAAACTAAAGTCAGTCGGTCGTCATATTTGACTGTGGATGTTCTTATGATTGCAGCACACATCTGCAGTGAATAGTAGCTACATGTAAGGCAATGCTGAAGAGAAAGCATTCGCGTTCCAAATAAATGGATTTCAGCCCTAACAGAAATACACAGAGCAGTGGACTATCGTTACGTCGTTACCTGTAGCGGAGTGCTCTCTGCAGACAGGGCCGTGAAGCCGACAATGTCACTGAAGTAGATGGTCACGCTGTCATATGTCTCCGCGATGACGGACTGTCCGAGGATCAGCTGACTCGCCACTGACCTGCACACACACATACAAACACACGCAGAGGCTCTGATAGACACTAATATGCATTGCGAGACAAGCTCTTCCTGCTGCCTGTGTCGCTTAGCTTACTCCTAGACCCTAAAGTGGCCGTGCCATAGCTCAAGCGGTTAATCGCTGCCTTACCAGCGCGGAGACCCGGGTTCAAACCCGGGTCTGGTCAAGTGGGATTTGTGGTGGACAAAGTGGCTCTGGGGTAGGTTTTCTACGAGTACTTCGGTTTACCCTGCCAATCTTCATTCCACCAAATTCTCCATCATCATAATCACCCGGGGCAGGCTACAATAGGCCAATCAGTGGCCGCCGTGCCGAGTGGACCCAACTGGACTCCACCCCTCACTTAGTGAATTAAAAAAAACCCTGAATAAGTTTGTGTTGTGGCTTCCTGTATTTTACAGTCTTATATAAGTTAATAAGTAGTTGCACATAAGATTTATACTAAAATTAGACCCTGTAAATGGAAGTAGTACGTTATTCCGAAACGTCGGGCAGATTCTACCGGACTATGTGGCGTCACAAATCAGTATATAATATTCTTCGAAATTAGTTAGAAAAATGTAGGATAGGGAGTTTCGCAGGCAGCGCCCGTTAGGTTACAGACAAGGTAAAGCGTTGGGAAGTGGGCAGTTTTGTGGTTATGCAGCAGGGGAAATTAACTTAACAGAGTCTTTACGGCGTTATATCGGAATTTTGATATAAACACAGGGAGGGCTGAATGCGAAGCATACAGTGTGAAGTGGAATTCCGTTACAGACTTAGCATTTGTATTATTTGAGGTTTTCGCAGTGGTGAGCATGAAGTAAGCCGTTTTCTGGGATTTGCCGTCGTGTAGATATAGTATAAACTGACGTCTGAAGCCACCTGCTCACGCTGGTTCCTCGCTCGCGGATTCTTTCTTTCTTTCTTTCTCTTTTCTTCTACCCTGAACATGGAGGCGATAAATTCCTCCGAAATGTCGGTTTATACTATATCTAAGGGCACCACATACCAGAAGACGGCAGTCTTCGACTTAGCAATTGTTCTAGGGCCGAGGAAAACCTCAGTAAAAGTTGATCGAGTTGGCCGGTCGCAGCACCTTCCGGAAGGAAAGTGACCTCTAGCCAACGGTCCGGCATTAAGTACGCGAACACGCTTTATTTGAAAGCTAACAAATTTGCCTTATACGTGTTTATTTGATGTGAATACTTTGGATGAGTAATGAACAATTCTGGGTAACCCATAGGAGGGAAGGGTAAAAACGGCCAGTCTTGCCAATTTTTACCTGTGCAGTCTTTGTAAGAAGTTATCATCATTATTATTAACTATGAACGTTTATGACATCTGAATTATTTACAATATTTACGAGGTAATTCGTCTAAATGAAATGTAAATATTCAGTTCATACTCCATAGAAAAAATTCGTCTCCATTTCTAAAAAAACAAGAAACAAACAAACTCCGTGGTTTTAGTCCGCAAGCAAACCATATCGACCGAGCGACCGCCGCTTGTCAGCGAAGTCAGTGCCAACTTTGGCGGAAAGAGGGTATCGCGTGGTCAGCGCAACGAATCCCCACGGCCGTTAATCTTGGTTTTCTAGACCGGAGCCGCTATTTCCTTGCAGTAGCTCCTATGTTATCTTCACGAGGCTGAGTGGACCCCGTTCCAGACCCACTACTTCTCAGAAAAAGTGGTAGCGCCAGGAATCGAATCCAGGACCTCTGGATCTGTAGCAAGGAACTCTGACCACTAGACCACAGAGGCGTTCTCTCCATTACAAAGGACAGCCTTTTAATACGTTCATATAAATTATCGCTGTTTATTGTGATAATCACACAAACACTTGGAGTCGGGGAAATGCAGTTTCATTTAATGTTATAACTCATGCTAAATTTTGAAAGAGTTTTCTGAGAAGTAGTGGGTCTGAAACGGGGTCTACTCAGCGTCGTGAGGAAAACTGAGGAGCTAATCCAAGGAAATAGCGGCTCCGGTCTAGAAAACCGAAATTAATAGCCGTGGGGATTCGTTGCGCTGACCACGCGACACCCTCAATCTGCAAAAGTTGGCATTAACTTCGCTGACAAGTGGCGGTCGCTCGGTCGATATGGTTCGCTTGCGGACTAAAACCACGGAGTTTTTTGTTTAAGTTTTAATGCATCAACAGTGTTGACGTCATAATGTGAATGTAAAATGAGATTTTTATTTTCCTGTTCAGTTGATCGCGAAGGAAACACACGCACTGATATTAACGGAACATTAAAAAGTTACCCCAGCCATGACACTCAACTCGCAATAACATACATACATAGTGTGGGTCTGTGTCGAGAATCATGCTCTTGATATCAACCGAGTCTACACAGTTCTGCTCTAGGGTAAGACACTCTACAGGTATTTGTAGTTGGTTTTGAATTAGCTAACTCAGAGACTGTTTATATATGTAGTTTGTCTATGAAAACTCAAAAAGGCTTCGCGTGCGAGCAAAAACGCGGCAATAAAAATGTGTAAACCGAACGGAAAACAACAGCCATAAGGGGTGCATTATGAACGTCTGAAGAAGACAAGCCCTTCACTAGGCGAAAGCTGCCTAGTTCTGTGTGAAGCCAGGAGGCCGAGCCACTGTCACACTTCATCCCGTGTGACCAACCACTGGTTTCGGAAAACCTTACCAACTTCTGCACGCCATGCATAAACCTCACTCAACTGCTGCGAATCCTTGAAATGCATTTACATGGCACGCACAGAACACATTTCGTTTCATTCATGTTGTTAGTTAGTTGTTGGAGAGGGTGGGTTTCCCCATGCACTGAGACCTGTATTGGTCCAGTGTGCTTCCCTCTATGATTTCTACCAGTCTCTATATCCTACCGGTACTGGTGCTTACCATCAGTCCCGTCCAGCCAGCGAGACCGGCTCTACTAGCTGAGAGGTATCTATAATGCTTCCCCCATCTACCAGAGGTATTAGAGACTGCTGTTGGGCGGGAAACGTCCGTAATTTGGCTCAGTGACCTCCTTTGGAGATATGAGGTTCTTTTACGTGCCGTAAAGCTACGACACGGGACCCACGGCTTAAAGTCCCTCCCGGAGGACTTGTTCCCTGAATTTTTCCGCCCTTAAAAATTCCACGACCTCCGCCGGGTATTTGAACCCGCGTACTACGAGTCATGAGGTGGGAACGTTACCTCTAGACTACGGAGGCCGCTTTTCATTCATGTATCTAATGCCGAAGTTATTACCTCAGGATTATGTCGAACTGGTAGGGTGAGACAAACGACGAGTTGGAAGGGCCAAATTTCATGTATTATTTTCGAGTATTGAGGAATTCCACGAAAAACGTCAGAGTATCATGTATCTGGGCTGAGATTTTAACCTAGGATCTACGGAGTAAGAGGCCAGAGCGTTACCCATTTGAATGCGACGTTCGCTTATAATGAGTTTCTCTCAGAACTGAAAAGAAACTCTAAAGTTTTGTTTCCGTTAAAAAATAAAGTGCTCCAATAAACGCGAGGGGGAACAAGAGCACCTGCCGCCATTTATAAGGCAGATGCCTGAATTTTAACGGCCCCCAACAGCCTCATAGCGTCGCGGCGCAGCTCCACATGAACTTTTCTCCGTATCAGCCGGTATACCCACGGCACGTAACTGAATAGAACGGAGTGCGGGCTATAAAAACAGCGTTCCGAGCGTCTAAACGCCTCAATTGAATCGTAAGTGGTCAAGTAATGACTTCACAGAAACGGCCTCTCACGTTCTGCACGCGCAAGGCTTCACAGGGCCTCCACCAGCGGAGACAGACAGACAGAGACACAGAACTGCTTTCAATTTGCTCCTACAGAGGCAACTGACCGGCAAGCGAGTTCCGCAGGTCTCGTGTACTGTCGTCCCTACTGCAAAGCACAATTTGTACAATTATACACTTTCCACCACGCAGTGCATTTGTGTGTTTTGTATGGTTCTTAAATAAACAGTGATTAGTTTCCCAATAAGCTCTTTATTACGAGAATCATACATAACACATGTATACATGGGTTGGGAAAAATATAAAGTTTCTTTAAGGTTAAGGCATGTGGTTCAGATCATTGCTACTATGTTCTAAGGGTTATCTGTTTGTCTGCATTTGTAACATGACTGCGAGTAGCTCTGAGTACTGTGACAGTCCTGCCTCAAGTAAACAGGCGCCAACTTACAGAATTAATACATTACCAGCTTAAATTGTATACTTCCGCATGAGTAACACCTCACGTAAGGATTTAATTTTCCTCAAGACGCCATTACAGTTTCAAACTTCACCGTTTTCTGCCCCACTGTTTTCCTTCTTTTTAAATGGACGCCTGATTCTCTTTACCTAATTTACACAGAAAGACACAGAGTAGACCGACAGCCCAACGGTTGCCATGGTTTCCAACGTTCAGTGTTTAATCAGGTCTCACCAATTTCCCCTGTTTTCAAGTAACTAGGTATGTAGGGCATGCAGCTGTCGACCTAAAAAAAGAATCGTTTCTTTCTTTCATACTACCAGCACTCAACGTGATTAAGCGAACTTCTGAATTAGGAGCAACAACAGCTTAAATTGACGGCATGAAATTTTGTAGAATAATATTCTGAGGAGGTATGCAATTATATGAAGGTGAAGTACGCGTAGAAATAAAATAAGTTAGGAAATCAACGTATGTCATAATTAGGGCGCTCAATATATTTTTAATTACGCCGGGAATCGTGAAACCCGGGACACTGTACAAGAATATTATATTTCAGCATCCTGTTGCATTAATATCTCACTCACTTTTTTTTTTCGCATAGTGGGGGGTGGAGTCCAGCTGTGTCCACTCGGCACGTCGGCCATTGATTGGCCTATTGTACCTTCCCCGGGTGATTATGATGATGGAGAATTTGGTGGAATGAAGACTGGCAGGGGAAACCGAAGTACACGGAGAAAACCTGCCCCAGCGCCACTTTGTCCACCACAAATCCCACTTGACCAGACCCGGGCTCGAACCCTGGCCGCCTCGGTGGGAAGCCAGCGACTAACCGCTTGAGCTATGGCGCGGCCTAACCACTCACTCACTTACTTCCGTCTATAATGCAAACACAACTTTTTATTTTTAATCTCACTTACAATCACATTTAAAATTCACAAATTGTTATTTGTTGCTATGTGTTTAGGCCTCACGAGGCCATCGTCAGACAACGGTTAGTTGATCGAAATCGCTACAATGCATGGGCTCTTACGTCAGTGTGTTCCAGTACAAGGGACATACGCCTGGCATAGCAAAACCAAGCACAAAGGAACACAACGTGAATGCCGCAACATGAAAATAGCATGAGGAAAGCGCGAGGGTACATGCAATAATAGAATGTAAACACACTGACGTGTGAGCCCATGCAATGTAGTGATTCCGATCAACTAACCGTTGCCTGATGATGGCCTCGTGAGGCCTAATCACGTAGCAACAAAATTACATTCTAATGACACTTTATGAATTTTAAATGTGATTATGACATTTGAAATAAAAAGTTGTGTTTGCATTATAGACTTAAGTGAGCGAGTGAGCGAGAAATTTGTACAAGACACAAAATATGTGTATTCTGTAATGTTTGTCTGAAAAAATTTTCTCCCCGATAAATATTCAGTGAGCTGCTTTCGGGGTGCCTGCAGAAATATGTGTAAGTGTCTGTCCGATTTTTAACTACGATCTTAATGTGTTGACACACTCACTTAAGCTTGGAGCTATCCTGCGTTTCTCGAGTAGGTACATGCGGACGGACAGGCAACGACCGAGCTAACAGCGCAGTTTTTAAACTTTTCATTACGATGCGCCGAAAATCTACATGACGTCCCCTGAAACGCATATTTATTCCTTACGGTTTAAAGGTTCGGCCACACACAGCGCTATGTACGCGACGCACGCTACGTATGCTATGTTCGCTATACGAACAGAAAAATATCTCCCTTTATTGCCAATGTGACTGGCCACATAGACTTCCGTACGCTATGTACGTTATGTTCCCTATGTTAGCTGCGTCGCAGAGTGTACACAGCGTATGTAGCGAACATAGCGTAGCGTTCTGTGTAGCCAACCTTAAGAAGGTTCGGTAGCATCGACTCATAGAATTCTGTCCTCAGCCTGTACAAGTCTCTTTCTTCTCAGAAGATGAGTAAACTCCACTGAATGGTAATTATATTATAAGCTCGTCGGGAAAACCATTTCTAGAAGGTTCATCTAGCAGTAAGCCGTTACAACGCCCACCCTTCACCCCCTCCCCTAAATCCTTCCTTCATCTCCTCAGCTAATCTTAAAATGTCGTTTGCGTGTCTCGCCACAAATTTATGCATTTCAGTCGCCTGAGAGGTAGGCTGCGGGAACAGCACAGTTCCTTGCACGGAAGCGTAACTGTGTGATGAAACTGGTAATCTTATTTACATGGGGGAATCGACCAAAAAGAAGAAGAAAAGTTGCTGTGAAAACTAATAAAGATATGAAGACATCTTGGAACCTTGTGTGCAGAGTAAGACTGATCTCACACAGGCACGATCCGAGCTGCTAAACAGATCAGATGGATCCAAAGGTCCGTCACATGCGCAGACTGGGCTTCAAATGTGGCCGCAGCGGCTGGGAATTCTGAAAGCCCCGCTAGCTCTTATTGTCTTCCGGACTCGAACCGACAAAGAATGGCGTGAATGTAATTCCTTACGACGCTGTCACATCCAGACTTCAGACAGGAGAACTGGTGAGATTTGGACTCAAGGGGTCGTGACCTGATGGTAATTGCTCGATAGCTTTGAGGAAAATCACGGAGAGCCTCAGTCAGGAAAGGTGGTATCGCAGCCGAGATTCGGGCCGAGAACCTTCCGAATACATGTCTCGAGCGATACCGACAGACTAACCGAGCCGAAATTGATTCGGCGTGAGTCTGTACACGTGTCTCTGCACCTGTAGCGCGCCGGAAGGACACTGCGCAGCATTTTGGCACGTGGATCTGCTCCCTTCTTCTGATGTTCTTGTTCCCTTGGGCCCTGGTGCCGGCGTGATTGCCAGGACGGTTGGCTGGCCTGAGCAAACGACATGGGGCACCAGCCGCAGTTCAGCGGCTACTTAGGACTTATGCACGGCCTGCATTCTACCAACATGTGCTCCGTATGATTCTCACAACAAACAGCGATTGTTTCCCTAAACAGCATTAACCGATTGGTTATACAGTGTGTACTGCATTCTGCCCACAGAGTGTATTTATGCGTTCCGTATGATTCTCACAATAAACAGCGATTATTTCCCTAAACAGCATTAACCGATTGGGCTCTGTAGCGGAGACGTAATGTGTTTCCTGNGCACGGCCTGCATTCTACCAACATGTGCTCCGTATGATTCTCACAACAAACAGCGATTGTTTCCCTAAACAGCATTAACCGATTGGTTATACAGTGTGTACTGCATTCTGCCCGCACAGTGTATTTATGTGTTCCGTATGGTTCTCACAACAAACAGCGGTTGTTTCCCTAACACATTAACCGGTTTGTCTTTTTTATGGAGACGTAATGTGTTTCCTGCGAGGTATGAACTCAATTCTTGTATACTATTTAGATCAGGTTTCGGCTAAGAATGAACACGGGAAAACGAGAGACAGACAGATAAACAGACCAATTTGAAAGAAGACATGAATTATACATCTGAACCTATTGACATGCGTTACGTGGGGCGGTAGCGTTATTGGTTGAAGCACTATACTAAAAGCCGGAAGGACACGGGTTCGATTCCCGATGACGTCACTGTATTTTTCAAAACACGTAATCCTTCCAGCCGCACTATTACCCCGGAATCGACTGAGCCTCTAGCATAAATAAGTATCAGGAATCTTCGTGGGGGTAAAGGGCGGTCGGCGAGTAAGACCGACAACCCCACCGCCATCTGTGCGCCGATTGTCCAGAAAATGTGGGAGCCTCGACGTCTCAGAACCCCGTGGGCCTCCACTGACTGTTGCAGGGATAGCTTTACCTTTTACAATACGTGACGTGGTGGAAGATGATATCATAGTGACACAAATTAAAATTCTGTTCGCATCTTCTTGCTGGCAGCAAACAAGGAGAAGCTATTCATGATGGGCCCATTACGGATGCCTCATGGCAGTTGTGGTGACAATTGCAGAGAGCTGCCCCCTCTCCGAATTAGACTAAAAATATTTAGTTTCATTCGGTTGCAGTGGTGGATGTTTTGTGCCTTTAACGATTAGAGTCACTTGAACCAGAAGATACGCGCAAGGGTTATGCTGATGGAACCTGACACAAACACAGTTCCTACAGGAAACAATAGCACTATGGCTTCAGTCTTTGTTTTGAGCGCCTAAACTCGTGTTAACTTCTCTCTCTGCTAATTGTGTGCGGTGTATTCAAAGAATAGCGTCAAATGGAATGAAATTGCTGCTAATTGTTGTGCGACATTACTGGATAAGTCTCGTGCGCTGCTTTCACTTTCTTCCTTCGCACTACTGTGCAAAGATTTCACACAGTCCTGTTGTCCTGTTTGGCAGTAATCTGTCATGGAATTCTGACTGCAAATTCATTTTCTATCCACAAACATTTTTTTGCCTCTGTTTTATGACTCCCTTGTCCTTCTGTAAACATTTTTATAATACTACATTTTATTTTACTCTTTTGCGACAACACACCACACTTCTCAGAATTTAATTTCACTTTCATTTCTTCAGGGTGTTTAATGAAGCTGACTGTAAGCAAGTAATTACTTAATGAAATTTCCCGTTGTCGCCTCTAGTGGTTCGTTCTCCTGAATAATATAAAAATCTTTTGCAATAAAAGTGTTCCAGGCAACAGAACTTAATTAACACTCAGGGAGACAGCTGCAATTTCCCATGCAGATGTATTAAAAATTTAATTTTTTCTTAAATTCGCATAGTGGGGGCTGGAGTCCAACTGGGTTCACTCGACAAGGCGGCCATTGATTGGCCTATTGTAGCCTGCCCCTGGTGATTATGATGATGGAGAATTTGATGGAATGAAGATTGGCAGAAGAAACCGAAGTATTCGGAGAAAACCTACCCCAGAGGCACTTTGTCCACCACAAATCCCACTTGACCAGACCCGGAA
This sequence comes from Cryptotermes secundus, assembly GCF_002891405.2. Lineage (NCBI taxonomy): Eukaryota > Metazoa > Arthropoda > Insecta > Blattodea > Kalotermitidae > Cryptotermes > Cryptotermes secundus. The sequence goes on from NW_019720704.1 coordinate 233,268, forward strand.
TTGAACCAGGGCCGCCGCGGTGGGAGGCCAGCGACTAACTGCTTGAGCTATGGCGCGGCCCTTGCAGATGTACTATGTTAAAACTGCTACGCCACTGGAAATATTTACTAATCGATCTAGAATTTTCTTCAACAATTGTTTTAAGAAGGTCCAACAGGAAGAAGAACAGTGACCATAAATTTAATTCCCTACTCTGTGACCAGTCAAATTCCGGCTCACTTAAAGACAGAGAATGTGATAGTGTGCTGCTTGGGCAAGGTTATCGCAGGTCTCAGGCCGCCATGTTTGGTCGGCAATGGTGGACTGTGAATTAACTTCAGGAAACTGAAAACAAGTAGATACTATCCCAGCATTTGCCTGGACGGACTGAGGAAAACCACTAAAGGTCTCAGAATGGCTGGTGAGCCCACTGCAATTAGCACCGAGCACTTCTTCAATGCGAGTGAAGGGCGTTACCGCTAGGTCAACCCGCTCAATCGGAAATAATGAATTGCTTAACTGTTCTGGCAGTTCTGTTGAGTCTGTATTGCTTCTGCCCAAAGTCCACTTGCGAGTATTAATAGCCACGGCGTATTATGGATGCAACAGTGCCAGAGAAGTAACAAACTTCATTCTGAGCAACATGAATGTGACAAGTGATTCAGTCTTATTAATGAACACGTGCTCACGAAATACTGGCAACATTGCTAATTAATGAACAGTTGTGATTGCAAAGTACCAATAACAATTCCACAACAATGACATCAGACTGTAGGCAGCTCACGGAGCAGCAGTTCCTTCTTACCTTCCAATTAATTTGCTTCTCTGAATGGTAAAACTTGGGGAGGTGAGACTCCGGGCGTACCTTGCGCGGGATCCTGGTGTGAAGTTTACGAGTTTCAGGACCCATCGATTCACCTGCTAACTTAGCAATCGCCGAACTGACAGGGTACATTCTGGATTCATAATCTGGAGGCGTTCGCTTAGAGTCTCGTCTAGAACACCGGCTAACCTGACTGAGTTTCTTCATGTTTCTCCTCAGTCCTTCCAGGCAGATTACGGTACAGTATATAGAATTGGCCACGACCGTTTCCTCCCAGATCATTTCCAGTTCATCTATCATTATACCGTTCGACTCTATATGTCATAAAATAAGAGAACAATTGAATAGAGACTTCGAGTTTTGCGTGAAACAAATGACAGCGGGTGGACTATATTCTGTAGCGAATGGGGAACTGTGAGCTCCGGTCTCACGATTTATCATGTTGACATACGAGGCTACTCCCGCGGAGCATACTGATGGGCTAGTAAATGGACTGGCTGTCGCCAGTGCTGGCTACTCACTTTGGAAGCAGCTGATACAGAAGCTCCTCACATTTGCGCTTTTCTTCTAGATAATCCGAGGTTCGTTCCTCGACGAGAGCCTCCAGGTTATTGGCGTACTGCTCCATGCGTGATAGCAGGTTGTCCAGGATGTTGCCACTCTCATAGTCACTGCAAGAAAACAAGTGAACGCGTCGGTACAACTATACTCTTATGTTTGCACGTTTTGGCCTACTAACGTGCGTGATGTGGTGATTGCCACTTGCTTTCAGGCTGGTACCTTGCTCGGTTTATTCGACCCTGAAGATGGGGCGATATGTTCCTCCGAAACGTCGGTTGACTTTCAAATTACTGCACGGCATTATATCACGCCCAATGTGAGAACCTTAAAATCCTGCATAAATAAATAACATTATTGGCATCTTCTGACTGGCAACGTACAGAAGAAGCTATTCATGTTGGACCAAACACTTATGCACTGACAATTCCAGCTACACTACAGACAATTCCCTTTGTCTCCCTGAGGTTCCACAGGCCGAAAAGACACGTCTTCATGAAGCTGCATCAAAGCAGTGAGCTTGTTCGCGGGTATTTGGTTAACACCGCGCGTTCAATGCACGTCATGAATTCGGATTAATTTCGAGTTCTGATTGGGTCTCAATTCTAATAACATGCCTTTACTGTACTGATTTAACAAAATCCGGGATATAAGGAGAAAATGGCGGAATAGAGTAGGAACATAACGACGCAGCTTTGAGAACAGGAGCAGAGACAACACGTCTCATTAACATAATCTGTAACGTTATGTTTCGCCTAGTAAAATCGCCGCTTCTATGTAAAGTATTCCCATTTCCTCTTAAAAAGCAGTATTATATTGTGTTCTAAATTCTGTCGCCTGGTAGGCGAATATAAACGTTTCGGAGGAACATATTGGTATACAAAGGTATATACGAAAGTTTGAAGAATGCGAAAATTAGAAAACTACGTATATCGAACAGCGCTCAATGTTTCTATATAAAGACAAGAAGTACACGTTCTTCACCCGGGATATTTTTTTTTTCGAAATAATCAATTTTTCGCTAGAAGAGCATCAGAAGTTAGGATATAGAACCTGGGAGTCCAGGAGCAACTGCAACTCTCAACTGATTCCTCGTCATATAGCCCAGACACGGACCGCAGAGAAAACACCTTCCATTATTGATTATTGCTTGTTCTCTTGTTGCCGAGAAAATAACGTGTCCACAGAGCTGTTCCCTAGCAACGGCTGTTGTACTGTCGCCTCTTTACACAATTTATATGTCACAACATTTATATTTCTGTCACAAACGGTTTACATTTGCATCTCCACTGGAGACACGCAGTCAGTGTGAAATATACAGGGTGATACAAAGGTAGCACTGAGTTCCCATGGCCAATGAATGATTGCAAGACGTTCTCTAGGCTTCTTCTGGCAACGACGTATGTGACAGAAGTAACTTGTGTGTCCTTTAGCATTGTGATCGCGAGCTCCAACAACTTTTAAAGCAGTATACATACCCATACAGAGGCAGTTCTAAACTGCAGAGGTACTTTTGCGCCACCCTGTACTACCTTGTGATACCAGAGGCCTTCACACCTCTTAACCTGCCTTCTGGTGCTTACTCGATTATTGATTATTTAATGATCTCGTTTCAAGCGCTGAGATTCAAGTAGCCGGTTTCAGAGGCGGCCTGGCCCTCAGGGGGGGGGGACACGTGACATACAGACGGAGATCGCCTCCGTCTGTATATGCAACTCGCACAGCAGAGTCTCGCGGCGTGACGAACTCCTGTGACGTCACACTACTGTGGGGGTAAGGCCCTAGGGACACCCGACAGGGGTAACGCGGGGACGGGATGCCTTTATAGGCGGATCGATGCCAGGGTGGGAAACACGGACAGCGTGTGTACTGTGCTCTTAACTGCTTCCCTTCCACCAGCGAGGCTGAAAACAGTTACTTGTTGAGACGCTGGTAGTCGCTTAGATGGCCTGAAATCTCCACCTTCTAGCGAACCGGAATGTTCATTACCATCCTAAACTAGGTGAATTCACACCACACCGAGTTCCACTGTAATATCCTTACATCTACGTCAAGGTCTTCCAAGTGGCTCTTCACTCCGCATTCACATTGGGACTTATATTATAGACAAACTGAACGGATGCCACGGACGTAAATGGCTTTTGTTGTTAACTGCATGAACAGACACCTTCTTCAGAAGCTAATAGTCGCTCAGCTGATGAAGAAATTCCTCGGCATTTGTGGAGCACTGTTCACAACAGCACGCCACGGGACCTTATCCTACATCAGATGAGTTCAGTCCACACCCTCGGGCATTTTCTTAAAAATAACTTTTAATATTATCACCTCATCGACGGCACGGTATTCCAAGCCGTCTCTTCTCTTCTGGTTCTTGAACTAAGCAGGCCTTTCGCACCTCTCTCGTTCGTGCCACATGACTCGCACATTCAATCCCCTTTGATCTGATCATCTTAATAATCTGATGAAGACCACACATGCTACTATCAGCTTCGCCTGATTTTTGCCGTATTCCTTCCCAGTTTTACATGTTACCGAATGATACTTCGAGGCCGTAAACACTTTTTACCACTAAGTCATGGCGGCGTATAGGGTGCTAGAGATAAAGAGCCACTCATTAGAACTTGAATGGAAATGAGCAGCCAGCTTCACTCTCCGATCTGCTTTACCCGTAGTACACGTCAGATGGGCTGAGCAGCTCATATCAACCTTCATTTTATTTACTTGTAGCCCCAAGAGGAAGGTTCCCATATAGTGGGACTGCCATCTGTCCACAGGACTCTATAAGCGAGAGGCACTTAAGCCCTCTCCTAACCACTTGAGGCTAATGCACAACTTTGCAGGTCGGTCGGCCTGCTTGGCGCCTCGACTTTGTGGGACCAGAGGGACGGCAATTCCTGTCTTCATGTCATGTCATGAACAGAAATCTCTCTTCTTTCATGGAACCAAAGAGTTCCTTAACTGCCTCCACAAGAATAAACCAGCAGACTCTTCTGAGCCAGCTGAATCCAGCTCACACGGCCAAGCCTATTCAAAATATGTTTTATGCATACACAGTCTACTTTCCAGTTAACCTGTTTCATTTACGTATTACGACGGTGCCGGGTAGTGATTGGTTTAAAGATTAAGCGGTTGCTAAGCAACGAAATTGCGGTACACATAGATCGCTTTTGCACTATAAGCTCAGTTACGGTTGCTTAGCAACCACCAAAGAGTGACAGAAAATTTTATAGACCCAAATAGGAAGAAATGTCGGATTCTTGTGCCTGGGCAATATTGCTTCGTGCTCCTGACAGATGTCACGACTGTCAGCCTGACCGCTTGTGCTTAAATAAAAAACTTTCGTACAAGCTTACAGCGGCTTACAAATCAATGTATCTATGATGCTGCCGAGACAGGTGTTTATTTCACGACGTTGGTAGTAGCTCAGCTAACAGCATCGAATTGTAGGACAAATAGTGCATGGTGGCATGATCTGAGATAAACTGAGTGGACGAACTGAGGAAAAAACAAGAAAAACTTTTTAAGGATATCTGGTCTCCGGGCCTGTATTTGAACTCGGGACTTCCAGGATAGGATACAGGCACCGTTGCCATCGCAACGCCCGGCGGGAAGAGACATGAAGACTCTCGGGTTCCTGCTTCATTCCGCTGTCAGCGATCAAAGGCAGAAGAGGAGAGCGCTAGTGTCGCCTGGTCATCTCGCATTCAGTTACGGGCCAACTAATAGAATTACACGCCCACACGCAGGGAACAATTAGCAACTCTGATGCCCTGGCGCCATTTGCTGCACTTTGAGCAGTAAGAGTGACGTACAGGGCGTCGGGACGCTGCAGGACGAAGCTGGAAGCGCATGCAGAGAGGTCCCGATGTCACGCTTAGTGTTTCCCTTCCATCTCACGTTTCTCAGAGGCAACGCACGGTCTTGTGTCTAGACTTTGGAATGGTTTCATGGAGACAGGATTTCGTCCAAGTAACTCACTAAATGGGAGCAGAGGCTGAGAAGCCACAAGAGCTCAGCTGGTCATTAAATTCCTTGCTTCTTAAGGAACGAGTAGGTTCACTACATCCAGCTACTGGACACTATTCGGAACCGGACACCCTCAGACTCCAAGACCCTTGTTAATATTATCCTCCAACCTCCTCCAAAGCATCACCTTCTTTTCAGGTTTTCAGCTTATAATTTAATAAGCGCTTATCATGTACCTCCATGCATGCTATATATCCAGCCCATCTCGTGGTCCCTGATGCGAAGGAGACAAATGATGACCCAACACCCAAAACCAATCTGACGCTATTACGCTCCCTGAGGCGCCTTGTCCCCCGTCTGCGGCAATACACGAACCTGCACAATTACCCCTTCCATTTACGTCGTACAATGAAGGCTGGATTCAACTTCTCTCGTGTAACAACATACTGCAAGTCGTTCTGTGACAGAAGATTCTAATTTGTCTTTCTTTGCGATTCACCGAATTCCATGATGTCTGGCAGTTCTCCAAGCCTTCCCCCCGTCCAAATCACCTAAAAACCTGCTCCTATTCTTCGAGAGCGTTTCCAGCCAGAAGGGAGACCGAACGCCAAGAAGCCAAGCCCGGCTAGCGTCACTCTTCCGCTTTTTTTGTGGTTCACCCTATGACGCTTCCAGTAGCTAGGTCATGTTGTCTAGAATAAGGGGACCCGCGATGAATTGGAAAGGATTTGGAAAGAAGCGGTCATGAACTAAATGAACTACTAGCCCTGAATTTACCTGCAGGGACTGAGGAAACTTACGAATAATCTAAGTCAGGACACTCACTGTCCTTGCTGCGATTCGAACCAAACACCTCGCGAACATGACTGAAGAACGTTACCACTACACCACAGTGCTCGGTGCCCTGTAAACATTTTTCACTCTACTTCCAACAGTTTCCGCCATTTCGCCCACTGTGGCACTCAACATACGCACACATCAGCATGCAGCCCCTCCACTCGGTACAGGAAATGTTACTTACATTTCAACTGTAGTATAAGGATAGGCGTCGGCCACAGTGGTCACGTGGTCCAAGGCATTAACTGTCTTTGCTCGCTGAACACTGCGATCGTGGGTTCAGATCCCATTCAAGGCATGGATGTCTACGTATATTCTGTGTTCGTGTGTGGCTAGCGGCCTTGCGACGGGCTGATCCCCCGACAAAGGGGTCCTATCGACTGTCTAAGATTAAGAAACTGAAGTGAAACAAAGCGTTTGACGGATGCCCTATGCTCCAGAGTGGGAGCAACAGAGAAAAGAGAGAGAGAGATGAGGACAGGCAAGATTAAGGGCGGGGCAGGTTGCTGCAGCGGTACATACGTATTCGGGGGCTGCTTCTTTCCTGACTGATACTTTCGTGGATTCCGTAGTCCCTCCACGTACATATGTTGAAGAGTCCAAAACGCATTTCTTCCATACTCTTTCCAAATCACCATTCACCTGCTACGCAACGTAGCCCAGATACTGACATGAACATGGGGAGGCCGACATTCTGCAGCAAGAAAGTACAGCTACACGATCGGCGCCGATCATCTAAAAGGGGAGAAAATTGGCACTACGGCCCACTGTGGGCTTTCACTTCCGGTAAACATATAGCTCATATCTTTCTTAACCTTCGGCATTAGAGGGGGGGGCGAATGGTTAATATCACACCCCGACCGCTTTATTCCTGGAAAAGAGAAACATGGTACCCACTGGGTGGTATCCAGAGCCGGTCGGGGCGCTGTGGGGAAGATAGAATTGTTCCCACTTCTCCGTCCGTCCTGTCAGTATGCTGACTGGCCTGCCCGAATCCTCGGTTACGAGAAGTGCATAGCACGGAAACGAAATTTGCTGTACACAGACAGACAGACAGCGATGGAAATGGGTCGCGAGTGAAGCCCAGAGCCCGTGAATAAGTTAAGTGGTGAGGAAGCTGCAAGAGAACACAGGTCTCGTGGAGAATCGTAATGTGACCTGGAAGGGTTATGAAGCAAAACTACCATGAAACATGGCCGTCAAAGAGCAAATGACAGCATAAAACGGGGAAGTGTGAAAATTATTGAAACAGAAGAAGACAAACTGTAAGGGAGTAAGCAACTTACGTGACGAGTCGCTGCAGTACACGGGCGGCTGGATTCTCGACTTAATGACCAAGCATACTGGTCAATGATCAATTGAAGAGGATCTGTAAGGAAGCGGTTGTGGTCTTTCTTAGGTAATATTCTGCCGTATTGAGGAAAGGTTGAGGGAAACGACGAAACAATTCTGTCAGGTGGGCCAGGCTATGGGCCGATAATCGAACCCGATACCAACTTCTCGGTCGCTGTCCCCAGACACAACTGCCACCTTAAAGACGCAATATCAAAATGTCGACTACCACGTTTTACGGTTCCCTAAGTGATCAACCCCAATTTTCTGGTAGAAGGGTGAATGTCTGTTACATCCAGCACCTTGCAACGGGGTGGGGGCTAATGACCGGGCCCTGACAGCACTCAGTATGCTGTTCGCTAGATGAGGACCTCTCCACTACGTGAGAACGAATTTATATTTGGAATTACTTCACTTCCTCATATCACGTTCATATGAGCACAGAGTCCCCTGCACCCCCAGCACCGCTCCTGTCTCTGCGTCGCTTCTTGATGTCATTAACTGCGGGGTGCAGCGTAATTGGGTTCCTCGTGGAATGATAATATTGAGCAAGGGCACACCCAGCCCGATACACTATTCCAGCATGTACCGGGAGAGACGGAGGAAAAACACGAAAATCTCTCCCATGAGGGCAGCTGGTTTCCGGAACAAGGCTTGAACCCTGGACCTAGTGAACACGAATTAGCAGTGCCAACCATATTACGGCTGCGTTCGTCGTTCAAGTTCGTTATATAACGACCCTCTCAGTATCTAGAATTTATAGCGTCGATGATAGGATGATAATTGAAACTGCAACCTAAGTGCCATGTGAAGCCCACCCTAATGCTACTTTATCTGCCACCAATCATACATAACCTGGCCTGGGATCGAACACGGGTGGCCGCGGTAGGAAGCCGGTAAATTAACCGTCTGAGCAACGTCACTTGCACGTTCAGTGTCACGTGGTAGTGGTGATGACAATATTTTCAAAACGAGCTGGACAGTTTCATGACAATTTACGTTGGGCTTGAGGCAGCACCATTTAACGAAATCCACGCAGTAGCTGGAAGTTCAGTTGCAGGTAAATTGGTTTGGGCTTTTGCTCCCGCCACTTCGAAGCGTCGACTGAGTGCCTGTACTTGATGCCTTGCGCAGCTCATAGCTGCCTGCATCTGAGCTACGTAAGCGGGACAGCACGTCTCGACACGGATAACGTGCGCGCTTATTATCATATTGACAGTGCCGAGCCTATGAGCGCGCGCGCAGCTCGGTCGTTACGATTGCGCAGTTGCTGCTGTCTCGATATGAGAAGAAGACCCAAACCGTGAAAATCTGCATATTCTACAAAGTGGCAATTCAGATTATTTGAATTAACTTAAATCGGTTCAATCCGTTTCTCATTGAATGCAGGTATATGCAATGGGTTGTGGTACAGGGTAACGATTTTTTTGGTTTGAATGAATCCACCCCTTTTAATTGCTCACCCACTCCGCCGGAGTTCCGAACCAACCCCTTCAATTTCTCACCCACTCCGCTGGAGTTCAGAACTCACCCTTTAAATTTCTGACCCACTCCGCCGGAGTTCAAAACTCACCCTTTCAATTTCTCACCCACTCCGCCGTAGCCCCGAAACTACCCATTCAATTTCTCACCCACTCTGCCGGAGTTCCCGAAGCCACACGCACCCCCCCATAAGCTGCACTCACCTGTTGATCTTCCTGACGGCCGTTTTGAGCGCGTGGAAGTCAGGACGGTCGGCCGCCTCCTCGGTCCAGCAGCGCTTCATCAGGTTCACGACTTCCTCCTCGCACGTCAGCTCGTCCACTGAGGGCCGGAAACTCACCTTCTGCCCATTCTTCACATTCTCCACGATCTCTGCACGAGGAAAGTCGATCATTAAACATGTATCTGCTGCTTGTTTCAGAAAGCCTTCTTTAGTAACTAATTTCTGTCGAGCAGTTTCTGAAATACCGGATTCAGATGCAAGCTTCTATCGCAATGGAGCAAAGTACTCCTTGGAGAACTGATCGTCTAGAAGCCTTCCACTTTTTATCGAACTGAATGTCCATTAACGTGTTCAGGAACCCGACACTGGTCAATATCCTCAGCCAGCTGAATCCAGTCTACACTCTGACACCCTGTTTTAGACTATCTTCCTCCCTTACGAAACACAGGCCGATCAGACCACAGAATTGTTCGTGTCCATGTTTGCGCATACCTTCCCATCTCAACATCTGAACGGGTTGAGCGGGTTACAAGAAACCTGGTATAAAGACATGTTATTAGAAGCTACGACGAAATCTCTCACCTCCTACTACTAGAAACAATTTCATGGCGGACACACGAACTTGAGAGATGGGATGGACCTTACTTACTTACTTACTTACTTACTTATGGAGCTAAGCCCTTCTCGAGGAGCCGCCAATTCTGCAGCTAATCAAGAATTTCCCAGCATTTTATGGAACCCGAAGGTTCATTACCGTGTTCATAAGAGCCCTTCACTGGTCCCTATCCTGAGCCATATCAATCCAATCCATACCACCCCATCCTACCTCTCTAAGATCCATTTTAATATTGTCCACCCACCTACGCTTGGGTCTTCCCAGTGGTGTCCTTCCTTCTGGCTTTCCCACCAATATCCTTTATGCATTCCTGTTCTCCCCCATTCGTGCTACATGCCCTGCCCACCTCATCCTCCTTGACTTCATTCTAATTATACTTGGAGAGGAGTACAAGTTAGGGGATGGACCTAGCAGTACTTAATTTAGTGCCCTGAAATGATGAATTGTAATAGATCTTGAAAAAATGTACCTATTTTATTCAGGTAAAATAACAATAAGGCGGCAGAGCGAAGATTTTCTTTATCATTCGGTGTTATGGCAATGACTAATGAAACACTGGAGCTAGGCGTGTGATATTGTGCATGGAGATAGGTCATGAACATATCTGCCCGTTATACGTGAACTACAGGGTATAGGTGAACAGTTACAAATACGGCGATCCTACGGATTTAACGCATTTTTCAGTTCTCTACAAGACTAAAATAAAACGCTTACAATCAACATTAACATATCTGTAGAACTGGAAGCCTACACAGCAGGAAGGTGGTCTTCATGAGTTACACTCGAAATTGCCTGTTTTGAGATCCATTTTGTTATCACTCAATTACATCGAGTCATTTCACTAGGACTTCTGGCTTCAGGATTTATTTCCGAAATGCATTCTGCATCCCCTCCGTGCGTGCTACATGCTCCGTCTATGTTATCGTAATAATCAGAATATCTGATGTCAGATCCTATAACGCATGCGCGGTAGGGGCTCTGGTCGCCCACACAGCGCTGTGGAGGCTGTCGAAGCCTTCTCTTTTGTATCGTCACATTCCCTCCCTGGCAATAATATCCCTTAATCGTGAAATGTGAGGGAATGTCTGTACACTCGAGCAATTAAACGAGTGACAATGGCACTTGGCACATTCCTAGCATTCTGTGGGCTGTTCCGCAAACGCAACGCAAGCGAGAGGATGATGCAAACGTCCCAACAACAGGAGTTTCATTACAGCACAAATCTGATCAACAGTCCCGAGATGGAGTTACAGATCAGTCACGCCCAGCGCAGTGTTTGCTGATACATGCAACGGGATTACTGCATTCATGTATGTTTATTTAACGGAGCTGTGACTGCATATGTTCGAATGGTACTGAGTAATGAATTGGAATGTGGCAGTCGTGGCCCACTTTGAAGTACTAGCCTGGAATTTTCCTGGGGAGACAGAAAAACCGTGAGAAGCCGTACTCAGTTTAATCAAACATTGTGTTTTCTGTAAGGCATTGAACGTAGTTCCATCATCAAGGTGGAAGGGATTACTCGTCAGCTCTGAAAATTGAAACAGTAAGTTCCTTTGAAACTTTCATAACAATCTACCAGACTATATGGTGCCATATAATAACCACCGCAGAAATCTAATTTTAAATAAGCCTTTTATATGTATTAGGTTGTGACTTAGAATGAAGGCACAGCTTCGCCATAGCAATTGTACAGAAACTCTGAAAGGCCTTTTGAAATGGCTCTAAGGACTCTAGGCAAATGACTACTGACTACGTCTTCATGATCACCCGACGGACCTACACTTAGTGCCTGACGTAACAAGCACGACGCTGGGCCGTCCTCTGCGGGACAACAGAGCGTCTCCCGGCAACGCAATCAATCGAGGATGAAAGGTAAACATACGTTCTAATTGCAGGAAGAGAGACATACACTGCGTCTGGAACATCTCTGTCGGTGCGTCATCACGAGGTAATGAAATGGCTTGTTACGTCATCTTGATTGTATTTCCGACACATAATGAGAATAAAAATCGCCAAACCGGAGATCTGGTTCAACGCACACTTCTCTTCAACAAGGCTGTCTGCTCAGGGCATTACGTAACCAAAAAAGTGGGATGAAGAAAGTCGTCTTCTGGGATCTGGCGCCGTATATTCTTGGTTTTAACCTACGTTTCGGAGGAACATATCGCCTCCATCTTCAGTAGTTGAGATGCGTGCGAATACAGATAGCTGTAGCTGCAATTCAGAAGACGACTTTCTTCATAGTCATCGCCGTGAAAACCTCAAAACTTACAAAAAAGGGGGATGTTTTAGGCAGACAATAACAGGAATATTGACTGAAGAGCAAGTGCGACGAGAAGGGAAGGACGTAAATGAAAATCAGAGAGAGAGAGAGAGAGAGAGGGAAGAGAATGAGTGCTGAAAGCTGTAGAACCGGAAAAGTTGTGGAACAGAGAGACACAAGAACCACAAATGGTAGCGATAAAGGAGACTACAGAATGGAAAGCACCCGTACAAAACCAACTTCTACTGCAAAACTGCGTAAACATTTCGAAGCCCCCTCCCTCCCTCCCACAAGTTTTTGCCATGTTGAGTTGCTAGCTCATTCTCACCACACGCGTGAAATGCAGACTTTACAGGTGCCCGATATAGACCTGTGTCCCGAACAATATAAAAGGTTTGGCATTTCTGATCCCAGAGCAGGCCCGGGGAATTCTGCACTGAGCTTTTTCCTGTTGCTTCTGAAAATCATGACTAATTGTTAGATCAGTGATTGCAACTACGGGACTGCACCACGAAAGAAATCAAGGGTAGTTAGAATGGCCGGTCGTACTGTAACATCTTGGATATGATGTCTCAATGGAAGCGCAATGCATTCTGGGAAGTGACGCCGCCTGGTATGTTGTGGTGTAAGCATGTAGCACGCATGGAGGAGACGAGTAAGGGGTACAGAATTTTTCTCTGAAAATGCAAGAGGCTGAGACAACCTGGCAGACTTTTTTCGTTGCTAGTGGGGTGGGACTGAGTCCCTTGTACTGCGGCCACTTCTGGCCTATTGTACCAGCCTCAGATGATAGGTGAGGGTGATTGTGGAGCAATTGGTGGAATGAAGATTGGCAGGGGAGACCGAAGTACTCTGTGAAAACCTGCCCCAGCGCCACTTTGTCCACCACAAATCCCACTTGACCAGACCCGGGAAGCCAGCGACTAACCGCTTGAGCTATGGCGCGGCCCACCTGGCAGACAGAGTAGCAGATGGACGGATGATACTACGAGGCGTGAGGAAGTGGGGTGAATTGAACTGGCTCAGGATAGACCCTCAGTGGCAGGCTGAAGTGAAGACTGTATTGAACCGCTGGGTTCTACAAAAAGACGTGCGTGTAAACCGAGTGGCGACGGTACCACTTTTTTAAAGATTTAACATCATAATCCAGTCTACAGCCAGGTCTCGAAAGCAGTCTCTTCCACTGTGGTCTTCTGAACACTTTCTACGTATTTCTAGGCTCCGCTAATCTCAGCCTTCTTGTTTTGACCAGTATGGTGCGAGACCTCTAGAATCCTATAACGTTCAGCGACAGTGGCGAGCCAGCGAAGTAGGTCACGAGTTGGAGGGTGGAGTCCTCTCGTGGGTTACATCACGAAGATGTTGGTAGCTACACTATACAGCGTCGACGGTTGATGGACGATGAACTGGCACGAATAAGGAAGTGATCGTGGCATATAAAGATACCATTCTGGCATTTACCTGGAGAAACCGAGCAAATTCAGTCAGTATAGCTGATGTCCTAGTTCTTCCAGCCGCACTATAGCCTCCAGGTCGACTCAGCCTCTAACAGAAATGAGTAGCAGGAATTTTCCTGGGGGTAAAGACCGGCCGGCGCGTTAGGCTGACAACTTCACCGCCATCTGTGAGACGATTGTCTAGAAAATGTGGGAGCCTCGACGTCTTACAGTCCTATGGGCCTCTACGGCTTGTTACAGGGATAGCTTTACCTGTAGCTTGTATTCCGGCCGAGAACCGAACATAAGTAGAGAGCGTTACCGCTATGCCAACCTGCTCAGTGTTATGTAGATGAAGACGCAATGTGTCGCAGTCAGGGAAAGGCGTTGATAGAACAGAAAGAAATGTGCGGAAGCTGAGAGAGGGAACAGAGGTAAAGAGAACTCGTGTGGAATTTCGCGGTGCACGGAAAAGAGGCCTCTGTGTGTGAAGGCTTAGGGCCCACGGCACATTGCGCCCGCCCACCCCGCCACTGTACTGGCTAGTGACCCAGCAGCGCGGACTTTGATGACTCTCTGAAGTGCCGATAAAATTTTGAGGATAATTACAATTTTCAGGTCTGTTTTACGATACTGTATAAAATTTGGGGCGACAAATATTACCCAGTAAGGAGATTATGAATGTTGATCTGCCTAACGACACAACCTGAATTGTACAGAATCACATGGAATCTCGTAAGGCGTGAGATTCTGCACACATCAAAGTACACAGCGTCATATCATAGAAACAAGGAATCTCGAAATGGAAACATGATTGTGAACTCAGAATGATTTGGAAGGAAGTGGTTTAGACCCTTTATAGCACAGTGGTAACTATACACACCACGAACCCTGTTTAACATTTAAAATCTCTGTATCTTGTCCACACATTGTAATCGTACTGATGTGTCCGTACGATTCTCACAATAAACAGCGATTATTTCCCTAAGCAACTTTAACCGGTGGTCGTTGTTATGGAGACAACGTGTTTCCTGTGAGGTACGAACTGATTTCTTATATATTACATATAGAACCTTCAGGCTTCACTTCGGGTTAGCGTATTTAATACCGGAATGGTGGCAGGAAGTCAGTTTGTACCGGAACATCCTGCTATCGGCGAATTCGATCAGGGTTTTCCGCGGTTTTCCTTGATCATAGAGCAAAATCTGAGGTTGTACCCAAATCCTACGTTGCATGCAGCAATCCCAATGGTAACATCAAAATTTCGCGCTAATGATGCCCTTGTAACGTCTTGTAAAACTTAATTCCAATCATATGCTTCACCTGTACCGGAAAGAAAGTCGAGCACTGCCTGGGAACCTTCAAAACTGGAGATACAGTTCCCTGCCCCCTGCCCCCACTTTCCTTCTCTCTCTTGTAGGCTTCACAGAGCTTCCATCCATTCTACTGCCAGTTTGCTTCTTCCTTGCCACAGTCAGAAAGCCAAAACCATCCCCGCCAGAGCCGTCTGTTATTACGGGCTGTCATCTCTTTCGTTAAAGTGCGACCAATTGAAATACCTGCTGCCAAGTGTCAGAACGTTCCTCGCCGTAACTCAGCAAGTTATGGACTTTCTCCTTTAATTAACTCCGGCTCATATTTCTAGCGAAGTCACCGCGACCTAGACAAATACAAATGCTTTTATATTGCCTAGAATTTAATAAAGGGCTCCGTGTCTAGTGTAAATGGAACCGTGCCATGGTTCCAGCACCACGGCTCATTTACATATTCAGAGAAGCTCAGGCACGTGTATAACCCGTGGTCAGGGCCCTCCTATGGACCCGCTGCGCTTCAGCCACAGCAATTTATTCTCTGAAAACAACAGTGAAAATAACAACAACAACAACAACAACAACAGTCTGTGGATTCTGTGGAGGACACACAGACTTTTTCCATCGTAGGAAGATGCAACATTAAACCAGGAAAGGCAAGCCGAAAGTTTCTGCGCCTGGAGAACTCGGGCACTTGGTCATGCCGTAGCTCAGGCGGTTAGTCGCCGGCTTCCCACCGCGGCGGTCCTGGTTCGAGGCCTAGTCATGTCATGTGGGATTTGTGGTGGATAAAGTGGCGCTGGGGCAGGTTTTCTCCGAGTACTTCGGTTTCCCCTGCCAATTCTCATTCCACCGACTGCTCCACACTCATCATCTATCGTCCAGGGCTGGTACAACAGGTCAAATAGTGACCAACGTACCAAGTGGACTCAGTCTCACTCTCATCCCGACTAACTGAAAAGAAACTGATGTATTTACGTGCCTGACTAAGGTACGTACTGTGATTAACCTAGGTGATTACTAAGTATGACTCAGGTACTTACTATGCCTGAGGTAGGCTTAGTGTGTGCCTGGCTAACTAAGGTACTTTTTGTGCCTAACTGAGATACCTAAATGTGCCTAAATGCCTGAGGTAGGCTTACTTACTGTGCCGGAATCTCTCCTCCAGAACGGCTGTGCACGAAGCACAGTTGAGTGTGCAGTGCGGGCGACGTACTTCAAGGAGAGGACTTAGAGCGTGGCGCGGAGAAGGGGGTTCCCCAGCACCGCCTCCGCCGCCTCCAGCCGCCCCACTACCGCCTCCAACTATAGGTAGCCTCAGTGAATCGGCCGACGCAGCAGCCATGGTCCACTGCTTGCTTCCTAACCTACTGTAGCCGTGCGAACCGACGTCGCTACTGCTGGACCAATCGATCAGTGCTCCCGGTTACAACTTGCTCCACAATCCTGCGCATTCTGCCCCAAACTTCGATATCTCGATATCACGCGAGAGGTCAGGTCGACATTACTATTTTCATACGACTAAACTTTCCTGCACAAACGGCACAGTTACCAACTATTTGCACTAAACGGCGTCGTAGTTGTGGTACCTGCCGCACAGGGAGCAGGCCGATCGATGTTCCAACAGGTGGCTGCATTGCAGACACTAGCTTTTTGTGTGCGTTATTCTCTGATCTGTCTGATGATTATTCTTCACACAGAAGATAACGAACATGTTATCTCAAAACGAACTTAAGAGCAAATAAAATTCAGAATCTTGTGTCTTCCCGTCAACTATGGTCTGTCTAAAATATCCTCGTGGATACAACATGACTTCAATACGTAAACTTACAGAAGATAAATCATTTGTTCGACCATACTTCCGGTATGGCGATTTTGGATCCCATTTTAAGTTGAAAATAGAATCTAATGACTTTCCAATGTTGTTGTAGCGATCTACACTTCCGTCTCATGATTTAGATAAAGGACATTTGCTTATTCAATGATGCCGTCAGTAGCTATGTATCATCAAATGGTTGTTTCATTAGCGAATAATGATTTGGAGAGGTTATATCTCAGCATTTTCATGGCGGCGGTGGGAAATGTCACGAGAAACTTTGCTCACAATAGTGGGTTTCTGTACCTGGATTTGAACCCGAACATGAAGCAGGAGTCCTACCATTCAACTGTAAGCAGATTTATGGGAGCTTGTATGGGTTATTATTCACAGTGGAAAATCGAGTTCGGCTCTGACAATATTAATTTAAAGATGAATGATCATTTCAGCCTCATCATTGTGACTGCTTACCAGTTTACGTGACAGCGTTGGATAGGCGTATATGTTCCATGACACAATACCACTGAAGCCTTAAGTTCAATATTACTTCAAATTAAATTTCCTACCTTACAGAAAACAAACAGCCTCTCCATTACGAATGCCAATTGGTTAATACTGTTCAGGGAAATATCTGCTGCTTAAATGGAAACCATAAGAACTAAAAAATACACCGTGTGGGCAAAAGGTACAGTTTCTAACCTCAAAGCAGGTGATATATGTAAGCGACCATCGTACTTTAAAGGATTAAAAATCACACACCACAACAAAGGTGCACGTAGGTTGTCTCGATGAAGGGAATTTTAAGCACAGGCAATAATTAGGATCAGTATTTGCATCACAACAAACATGCACATTCGTTTACAGACTCATCCACACAACATTATGGAAACTGCGTAACGTTATCCCTGTAACAGGCTGTGGAGGCCCATAGGGTTGTGAGACGTCGAGGCTCCCACATTTTCTAGACACACGGCTCACAAGTGGCGGTGAGATTGTCGGCCTTACGCGCCAGCCGGGCGCCCTTTATCCCCCAGGAGCATTCCTGGCGCTCATTTCTGTTAGAGGTTGAGTCGACCCCAGGGCCATAGTGCGACTTGGAGGATTGCGTAAATTAAAAATTCAGTGGCCTGATCGGGAATCGAAACCACAATCTTCCAGCTTGTAGCACAGTGCCTCAACCAACTACAAAATTTAATTATCAGTATTCAAACACGGGTGTTTTGTAGACTCGGTCAGGGGGGGGGGATAAAATGTGCTGAATATGCTGCGGTGTCTGCCCTTGCCACAAATACTTTCATAGCCCACGTTTGGATAGCATCTCCGTCCAGTAAAGAAGTAAAGCTATCCCTGTACTAGGCCGTGGAGGCCCACAGGGTTGTGAGACGTTGGGGTTCCCACATTTTCTTGACAGTCGGCTCATAGATGGCGGTAAGGTTGTCAGCCCTACGCGCCGGCCACGCTTTACCCCCAAGAATATTCCTGGTACTCATTTCCGTCATAGGATGAGTCGACCCCAGGGCCATAGTGCGGCTGGAAGGATTAGGTCAATTGAAAAAATCCAATGACCTCATCGGACTTGAACCCGCGACCTTCCAGCTTGTAGCATAGTGCCTCAACCAACTACGCTACCGCGTGCCCCTTCATCTCCATTCAGTGCAAAACTTTATTGTATTAAATCTGGTAATTCCACTTTGAGAAATTTTCTAGCTTATTGAGTTTAAGTATTTTTGGCAAAGTTTTTTTTTATAGGCAAATAATTTTGCATGTGTACAGAAACTGTTTTATCAGTAGATTTCATGCCCCAAATTCAATGATATATTGTGGCGTATCTACTCCATGCAAGAACTAATGAGCCACAGAAACGCACGCAACAATAGAACGGGAGTGGCACTTTCACTCAACGACACCGTAAACATTCTCGCGGCAACGAAAACAATATAACAATAGAAGAACTGCCGTTTCTATGTAACGGCCGGTAAACTCCTTCCTCCGTAAGGACGTGGCAACAATAGAGAATCCATTGTTACGATACGCTCCGAGACTGATTGCTAGGCAGTTACATTGTGAACATGACTCTATTAGAATAGAAGAAGTTTCCTATGTGGTCCGTGCCGAAGGTTTGCAACCTACACGAAAAATCGCTTGACCCCCTCTCCCGGTCTACCAGTGTGGAGGCGGGGTCGAATACCTCCACCGCGACCCTACGAGTCGTAGGAGGAGACAAAAAGGGAAGCCTCAAATCTGAGACAGTAAAATATGATCGCAAGTCTCAAGGGATTCGGACCTGAGAAAGACTGCCCCGGCAAGGGCCAGCAGCATATATAAAAGACAGACCCGACCTCTCGTCAGAGAGGGCGTCCCACAAAAACAAGTCCGTAACTGTCAAACAGTAATAAATATCTGGTCATGAGCCCCAGGTGGGGATCGACATCAAGACTTACTGACTGACCGTCAGTCACAATGTGACTTTCACTTTGCTTGAAAAGTATCCCATGTGGAGGCGGGTTCGAATACCTCCACCGTAGCCCTGCGAATCGTAGAAGGCGACGAAAATGGAAGTCTCGAATCTGAGACAATAAAATATGGTCACAAGTCCCATGGGACTCAAACCCGAAAATTACTGCACTGGCGAGGGCCAGTAGCAATTGTAAACGACAGACCCTTTCTCTCGTCAGAGAGAGCGCCCTATTATCAACAAACCCGGCAACTGTCTGACATTTATAAACATCTGCTAGTATGCCCCAGATGGATTCTGTATCCCAAGACAGACTGGCCGACTGAACGTCGGTCGTAATACAAGACTCAGACTCAGACAAGAAAGTAAAGTACTCCCGTGTGGAGGCACTGTAGAATACCTCCACTGTAACCATGCGAGTTGTAGGAGGCGACGAAAAGGGAAGTCTTGAATCTGAGACAGTAAAATATCTTCACGAGTCCCAAGGGACTCGGATTCGAGAACGATTGCGCTGGCGAGGGCAAGCAGGTATTGTAAAAGACAGATCAGTCCTCTCATCAGTGAGAATGCCACAAATCAATAAACCCACAATAAGCCCCAGATGGCCGAAGGACCGTCAGTCATAACATAAGACTCAACTCGATTTGCTTAAAATGTTAAGCAGTCAAGAGTTTGGTGTGAAGCAGTCAGCAGAAGAAAGCTGAAAGGCTGATGTGCTGACAGAAGCTGAAGACTTCCTTTCAGATGTTACACTCATAGCTATTGTAATCTTTTAGAGTGTAAGAACTAAGTGTGCTTACAACCCGTGAATATGGAATAAATCGATTCACCACTCCACCATCCCATCTACAAGTCTACACGTGACAATATTGACAGTTGCAAGAATTTCAGTGTGCTTTATGCTAATCTACTGTATCCACTATTGTGATGAAATATTTGTTTTAAATTCTGCATGAAATAAAGTGCAAATTGGGAGAAGCATATTAACAGTACCACTATGACAATATGATCTTCCCCAATTGCAAATGGCCATTTGAGAAGGAATAGCAAAGAGAGTTGAGAGTGATTATAAGTACTACCTGATGATGGCCAAAAATAGTGGCCAAAACATGTCATAATGTAGTAGCCGTATAGTTATCCCAGACTTATATATATATATATATTGTGAGATTAAAACTGAATAAAATAGTCTACAAACAATATGACACTAAAAATACCATATTGCTATTTATAGTATGAAGTTCCCAAACATAAAAAATTAGAATATACAAAACTATAATTTTGCCTGTGGTTCTGTATGAGTGTGAACCTTGGTCTCTGACATTAAGGAAGGAACACAGACTGAGGGTGTTTGAGAACAGGGTGTTGAGGAGAATATTCAGACCGAAGAGGGATGAAGTGACAGGAGGTTGGGGAAAACTGCATAATGAGGAGCTTCATAACTTGTACTCTTCTCCAAGTATAATTAGAGTGATCAAGTCAAGGAGGATGAGGTGGGCAGGGCATGTAGCACGAATGGGGGAGAAAATGAATGCATATAGGATATTGGTGGGAAAGGCAGATGGAAAGAGACCACTGGGAAGACCAAGGCGCAAGTGGGTGAACAATATTAAAATGGATCTTAGAGAGAAAAGATGGGATGTCATGGATTGGATCGATCTGGCTCAGGATGCGGACCAGTGGAGGGCTCTCGTGAACAGGGTAATGAACCTTCGGGTTCCACAAAATGCTGAGAAATTCTTGAGTAGCTGCAGAATTGGTTTCTCCTCAAGAAGGGCTCAGCTCCATAAGTAAGTAAGTATGAAGTTCAGCTGGAGATGGACAACTGTGTTCTGGCACTAAGCATTGTCTTGTTCTCTGATAAACTTATGAGCCACACAGTTATGCACACTGGCACACCATGTAGCTCCTTTAAGGTGTCAGCACTATCTGAACTGACACGATTCTGCAAGATCAGAACTGTGGCCCCATTTTGCAGTCAAATTGTTAATGGTGAATTGAAAGCTGGCCTTTTTTATTTTGTAAATGTCTCTGCACTGCTTCTTTGAAGACAAACACATGTGCATCTGTCATTCTGAAGCAAATAATGAACAGTGTAGTGACGTGTCAGACGCAGGCACTGCGGACAAAGTGGCTGGAGAAAGAAGCCAAAGGCTAACCTGTATCCTAGGGACAAAGTTAAGATTTTATGGAGCTATACTTCCACTGCTCCCATACATCTTTATGGCAATCCATAACTCTTCTTGTAAAAGTGGGATCTCTTTTTGGGGTTATTTTTCCAATACTTTCAGAACTGTAGACTATATAGTGTTGAGTAGTAGGATATGTGAATGAGGAATTGTAAAAGAGTTTGAAGGAAGAAAGCATGGCTTATTTTAGGTATTAGCCTGGCATATGCTTATAGGGTTCCAGGGAAAAAACTGAAAAGCCTCAGTCAGGATAGCTGGTGTACCTGCCCAGATTCGAAACAAGGTCCTCCTGAACACAAATCTACAGCAATACTGCTAGATGAACCTGCTCAGTAACAAGATGTTACTAACAGTCGTAAAGTAATATGACATATAATAGCAGCTTACAGGAAGTTCAATTCAGACAGCATCACATCTTTTGAGAGAAGCATGGTCCAAGATTGGGGCGAGCACCAAAATCAGGTTCCTTTAATTGGTGATTTTGTAAATCAAGTTCATGGCAGGTAACAGGATTGAGTCCTTCATTAAGCTGCTACAGTACAAACCGGAAGAAGCGGACAAAGAATCCTGGTTCAAGCAGGTTTCAAATCCTATACTACTGCAATTAAAACATGCTCTCGTCACAAAAATTCCAAGTGATTTTGATCCATATTGTAGTCTATTTGATAAAGGTTTTTCATTTAAGATTTAAGTTTTAAAATTATAAGTACGAGTGTTTAAGACTTCATGAACATAACACAAGATTGTCTTGTCTTAGCGGCACGCACACAGGAAGACTACACAGAATAACACCTGTACAGTGTGGAAACAAGAACTAGCCGCTCCAGCACTTTAGACATAGGGCGAGTAACCCTAACAATTTTAAATTTTAAATTTAAAATTTAGAGAAAATTTTAAAGGATTTTAAAATCATAACTAAAGATTTTATAGTGCTACTACAGGAAAATCAAATTTGACGTGTGCAATATAATCTACATACCAGACACATATCAACGAGGTAGATGTTGATAATACGAAGAAAATAACAATGTGTTTTTTAAATGTTAAATTTTAGACTGGGTTCAGTGTAGCAGCAACGTTAAGAGTATACACCTGATGATGGCCGATAGAGGCCGAAACATGTAGTGTGGAAGAGAACAAGACCAAAGACATATAATATATATTGTTTGCACTT